>NC_135992.1:3164681-3454681 GCF_053455715.1 Rhinoraja longicauda
CTGCACTGTAAGGAGTTTGTACGTTCTCCCCGTGACCTGCGTGGGTTTTCTCCGAGATCTTCGGTTTCCTCCCACACTCCAAAGACGTAAGTTAATTGGCTGGGTAAATGTAAAAAAAATTGTCCCTAGTGGGTGTAGGGTAGTGTTAGTGTGCGGGGATCACTGGGCGGCACGGACTTGGAGGGCCGAAAAGGCCTGTTTCCGGCTGTATATATATGATATGATATGATATGATACTTCATCTTTTCTCCCCGTATAGCATTTTTAGTCACCTTCTCTTTAAAAGTTACCCAATCCTCTGGTTTCCCGCTCATCTTTGCTATGTTATATGTCTTCTCTTTTATTTTTATACTGTTCTTGACTTCCCTTGTCACCCCCAGGTCGCCTCTTACTCCCCTTAGAATCTGTCTTCCTCTTTGGAATGAAATGATCCTGCATCTTCTGGATTATTCCCAGAAATTCCTGCCATTGCCGTTCCGTCATCCTGTTAAGGTCCCTTTCCAGTCAACTTTGGCCAGCCCCTCCCTCATGCCTCCATTGTCCCCTTTGTTCAACTGCAATACTTCCGATTTTACCTTCTCCCTCTCAAATTGCAGATTAAAACGTATCACTACCTCCTAATGGCTTCTTTACCTTGAGTTCCCTTATTCATTACGCAACACTAAATCCGGAAATGTTTTCTCCCTGGTAAGCTCCAGTACAAGCTGCTCTAAGAATCCATCTCAGAGGCAATCTACAAACTCCCTTTCTTGGGGTCCAGTACCAACCTGATTTTCCCAGTCTACCCGCATGTTGAAATCTCCCATAACCACCGTAGCATTACCTTTGTTGCATGTCAATTTTAACTCCTGAAGCGACTTGCACCCTATCTCCAGGCTTCTGTTTGGGGGCCTGCAGATAGCTCCCATTAGGGACTTTTTACCCTTACAATTCTCATTTCTATCCACAATGACTCTACATCTTCTGATTCTATGTCACCTCTCGCAAGGGACTGAATTTCATTCCTTACCAACAGAGCCACCCCACCTGTCTGTCTTTTCGATAGGACGTATACTTCTGAATATTCAGTTCCCAGCTCTGATCCTCTTGCAGATTAGTACTGCCTGGGTGAGGTTTGCTGTACGTTTTTTTCCGCTTGTATGCAAAACACAGCATTTCACTGTACCTAGCTACATGTGAGGATAAAGTGTCAATCGAAGGTATTTATTCACAAAATGCTGGAGTAACTCAGCAGGTCAGGCAGCATCTCAGGAGCGAAGGAATGGGCGACGTTGCGGGTCGAGACCCAAGGAAACGTCGCTCATTCCTTCTCTCCTGAGATGCTGCCTGACCTGCTGAGTTACTCCAGCATTTTGTGAATAAATACCTTCGATTTGTACCAGCATCTGCAGTTATTTTCTTACATAAAGTGTCAATCAATCATTGTCACTTGAAATTGGAGAATTCAATATTCATACTGTTGCAACCCAAGCAGAATATGAGATGCTGTTCCTCTAGTTTGCATGGGGCTTCGCTCGGACAATTGACTTTCATTCTGTCTGTATCCTGACCTTGCAGTTGCTCATCATGGTAATTCTCCATCCTACTTTGCCTTTGGTCTTCAGCGATGCTCCATCAAAGCCCAAAGTCAGATTGAGCGAGGGCATGCATCATAGACGTTGCAGCCCTCACGGATTAACATTGAATTGTGTATTTTTGTACCAATGCCTTGGTTTTTTTATGACTTTTTTTTCACCATCTTGTAGAATGTAGAATGTGCAGGAAAGATGTAGTGGAGGCAGATAACGTAGTGGCATTTAAAAGTCTTTTGGATGGGCATTATGGAAATGCAGGGAACAGAGGGATATGGATCATGTTAAGGCAGAGGAGTTAGATAGAGCTCTAGGGGCTAGTGGAATCAAGGGATTATGGGGAGAAGGCAGGCACGGGTTACTGATTGTAGATGATCAGCCACCGTTTGAGAATAAGGGGTAGGCCATTTAGAACGGAGATGAGGAAACACTTTTTCAGTCAGAGAGTTGTAAATCTGTGGAATTCTCTGCCTCAGAAGACAGTGGAGGCCAATTCTCTGAATGCATTCAAGGGAGAGCTAGATAGAGCTCTTAAGGATAGCGGAGTCAGGGGGTATGGGGAGAAGGCAGGAACGGGGTACTGATTGTGGATGATCAGCCATGATCACATTGAATGGTGGTGCTGGCTCGAAGGGCCAAATGACCTCCTCCAGTTGTCTATTGTCACAATGAATGGTGGTGCTGGCTCGAAGGGCCAAGTGGCCTCCTCCTGCGCCTATTTTCTATGTTTATATGAGATCAGTTTAACATGTTCCCACAAACATTGTGGACAGAATTGCCCATTCTGTTCTGTGTATGACCAATTGGTTTGTGTATGTTGTCTGAGTCCATGTACCTGGGCTGCAAACAATATTTTCGTTGTGCATTTGACAGTGAAGCTGACTTGAATTCTACGATTACCCAATGAAGCGCGTTTGCTATTGATGTAGACTCTATGTTGGCACACGGTCCAATCCAGTTGCAAGCTGCAACTTGAAGTAAGGTCCTGAGCAAAAATCATTCGTCTGACCATTTCCCCCCCCCACAGATGCTGCCTGACCCACTGGGGTTCTCCGGCACTTGGTGTGGTTTGCTCCAGCATATTGTGCAAGGGGGTGGTCGGGGGTCCCTTATTGTGCAAGGGGATGGGTGGGGGTCCCTCTGCTGCCTCGCCTCGTCTCGTCCTCCAGACCTGCTGAACCTCTCCGGCATTGTCTTTTCCGTTGCGATTTCCGGCCTCTGCAGTGCTGTGGCTGTGGCCGCGGCTGCGGGTGTGGGAGCTGCAGCTAGAGAGCAGAGCTTGCAACGGGAGGGGAGAAGGCTGCAGCGGGTGGGGAGAAGGCTGCAGCCCGAGAGCAGAGCTTGCAACGGGAAAGCAGAGCTTGCAACGGGAAAGCAGAGCTTGCAACGGGAAATCTTGCAGTGGGAGAGCCTTGCAGCCGGGAGAGCAGAGCTTGCAACGGGGCAGGGAGAAGGCTGCAGCTAGAGAGCAGAGCTTGCAACGGGAAATCTTGCAGTGGGAGAGCCTTGCAGCCGGGAGAGCAGAGCTTGCAACGGGGCAGGGAGAAGGCTGCAGCTAGAGAGCAGAGCTTGCAACGGGAAATCTTGCAGCGGGAGAGCCTTGCAGCGGGAGTGCTTGCAGCCAGAGAGCAGAGCCTGCAGCCGGGAGGAAGGCTGCAGCCCGAGAGCAGAGCCTGCAACTGGAAATCTTGCAGCCGGAGAGCTTGCAGTCGGGAGAAGGCTGCAGTTAGAGAGCTTGCAGTCGGGAGAGCAGAGCTTGCAACTGGAAATCTTGCAGCGGGAGAGCTGCACGGTGCACAGAGGAGACTGCAGCAGGAGAAGGCTGCAGCTAGAGAGCCTGCAGCAGCAGCAGCAGCAGAGCTTGCAACTGGAGCTGACGGGCGAGCGAGCGAGCGTGCAGCAGCGGGAGAGCTGTCTGAGGTGCTGCTGCTGCTGCTGGGCGGGTGGGCGGGCGGGCGGCGGCCCCTTTAAGAGCCCAGTGGACCAGAGGGAGGGAGGGGGGGGGGGGGGGGGCGGTCTCTCTCTCCCTCGGCCGGAGATCCGCGGCCCGTTGTCAGCGTGAGGTGAAGGCGGTGAAGGCGGTGAGGCGGCGCTTGCCGAGCGGGACCGCGGCCGGGCCGGGCCGGGCCGGCGGCTGCGGGCGATGGGTGAGTGAGTGAGGGAGTGAGGGAGGGTGAGCGGGAAGGCGGGTGGGTACCGGGCCGCCCACCCACCGACATCATCATCATCATCATCATCCTCCTCCTCCTCCATCACCGGGCCCCGGGCCTAACCGCAGCCCCCCCCCCCCCCCCCCCCCGGCCTCTCCCGGCTCCAGCACCGGGCCCCGGCATCGACCCCCCCCCCCCCGCCCGCCCCGCCAACCAACCTCCCCTCCCCTCACAAAGCAAGGTCTCCTTCCCCCCCCCTCCCCTCATGACTGTCTCCCCCCCCTCACCATCTCCCCCCCCTCACCATCTCCCCCACCATCTCCTCACAATCTCCCCCCCCTCACCATCTCCCCCCCCTCACCATCTCCCCCCCCTCACCATCTCCCCCCCCTCACCATCTCCCCCCCCCTCACCATCTCCCCCCCCTCACCATCTCCCCCACCATCTCCTCACAATCTCCCCCCCCTCACCATCTCCCCCCCCTCACCATCTCCCCCCCCTCACCATCTCCCCCCCCTCACCATCTCCCCCCCCTCACCATCTCCCCCCCCTCACCATCTCCCCCCCCTCACCATCTCCCCCCCCTCACCATCTCCCCCCCCCTCACCATCTCCCCCCCCCTCCCCTCATGACTGTCTCCCCCCCCTCACCATCTCCCCCCCCTCACCATCTCCCCCCCCTCACCATCTCCCCCCCCTCACCATCTCCCCCCCTCACCATCTCCCCCCCCTCACCATCTCCCCCCCCTCACCATCTCCCCCCCCTTCCACCCCCCCCTTCCACCCCCCCCTCACCATCTCCCCCCCTCACCATCTCCCCCCCCTCACCATCTCCCCCCCTCACCATCTCCCCCCCCTCACCATCTCCCCCCCCTTCCACCCCCCCCTTCCACCCCCCCCTCACCATCTCCCCCCCTCACCATCTCCCCCCCCTCACCATCTCCCCCCCTCACCATCTCCCCCCCCCCCACCATCTCCCCCCCCTCACCATCTCCCCCCCCTCACCATCTCCCCCCCCTCACCATCTCCCCCCCCTCACCATCTCCCCCCCCCTCACCATCTCCCCCCCCCTCACCATCTCTCCCCCCCTCACCATCTCCCCCCCCTCACCATCTCCCCCCCCTCACCATCTCCCCCCCCTCACCATCTCCCCCCCCTCACCATCTCCCCCCCCCTCACCATCTCCCCCCCCCTCACCATCTCCTCCCCCTCACCATCTCCCCCCCTCACCATCTCCCCCCCCCTCACCATCTCCTCCCCCTCACCATCTCCTCCCCCTCACCATCTCCCCCCTCAACATCTCCCCCCCCACCATCTCCCCCCCCTCACCATCTCCCCCCCTCCCCTCATGACGGACTCCCCCCACCATCTTCCCCCCTCCCTCATGACGGACTCCCCCCACCATCTCCCCCCCCCCTCCCCTCACAATCTTTCCCTGTCTCCCCCTCCTCTCATGACTGTCTCCCCCCACCATCTCCCCCCCTTCCACTCCCCCCTCACCATCTCCCCCTCTCCTCACAACTTCCCCCCCCCACCATCTTCCCCCCTCCCCTCACAATCTTTCCCTGTCTCCCCCCTCCTCTCACGACTGTCTCCCCCCCCCCCCACCATCTTCCCCCCTCCCCTCACAATCTTTCCCTGTCTCCCCCCTTCTCTCACGACTGTCTCCCCCCCCCATCTCCCCCCTCCCCTCATGACGGACTCCTCTCATCATCTCTCCCCCCCCCCCACCATTTCAACCCCCCACCCACCATCTCCCCCCCTCCTCACAACTTCCCCCCATCTCCCCCACACCATCTCCCCCCCTCCCCTCACAATCTTTCCCTGTCTTCCCCCTCTTCTCACGACTGTCTCCCCCTCACCATCTCCTCCCCCTTCCACTCCCCCCTCACCATCTCCCCCTCTCCTCACAACTTACCCCCTTCCCCCCCACCATCTTCCCGCCTCCCCTCATGACGGACCCCCCCCCCATCATCTCCCCCCCCCCATCTCCCCCCTTTTCCCCACCCACCATCTCCCCTTCCACTCCCCCTCTCCTTACAATCTCCCCCCTCATCATCTCCCACCTCCCCTCATGACGAACTCCTCTCATCATCTCTCCCCTTGCCCCCCCACCATTTCACCCCCCACCCACCATCTTCCCCCCCTCCATCTCCCTCCTCCTCTCCCTTCCATCTCCCCCTCACCATCTCCCCCCCCCTCACCATCTCCCCCCCCTCACCATCTCCCCCCCCCTCACCATCTCCCCCCCCCTCACCATCTCCCCCCCCCCTCACCATCTCCCCCCCCTCACCATCTCCCCCCCCTCACCATCTCCCCCCCCCTCACCATCTCCCCCCCCTCACCATCTCCCCCTCTCCTCACAACTTCCCCCCCACCATCTCCCCCCCCTCACCATCTCCCCCCCCTCACCATCTCCCCCCCTCACCATCTCCCCCCCCTCACCATCTCCCCCCCCTCACCATCTCCCCCCCCTCACCATCTCCCCCCCTCACCATCTCCCCCCCCCTCACCATCTCCCCCCCCCTCACCATCTCCCCCCCCCTCACCATCTCCCCCCCCCTCACCATCTCCCCCCCCCTCACCATCTCCCCCCCCCTCACCATCTCCCCCCCCCTCACCATCTCCCCCCCTCACCATCTCCCCCCCCTCACCATCTCCCCCCCCCACCATCTCCCCCCCCCCACCATCTCCCCCCCCCCACCATCTCCCCCCCCTCACCATCTCCCCCCCTCCCCTCATGACGGACTCCCCCCACCATCTTCCCCCCTCCCCTCATGACGGACTCCCCCCACCATCTTCCCCCCTCCCCTCATGATGGACTCCCCCCACCATCTCCCCCCCCCTCCTCCCCTCACAATCTTTCCCTGTCTCCCCCTCCTCTCATGACTGTCTCCCCCCCCACCATCTCCCCCCCCTTCCACTCCCCCCTCACCATCTCCCCCTCTCCTCACAACTTCCCCCCCCACCATCTTCCCCCCTCCCCTCACAATCTTTCCCTGTCTCCCCCCTCCTCTCACGACTGTCTCCCCCCCCCCACCATCTTCCCCCCTCCCCTCACAATCTTTCCCTGTCTCCCCCCTTCTCTCACGACTGTCTCCCCCCCCCCCCCATCTCCCCCCTCCCCTCATGACGGACTCCTCTCATCATCTCTCCCCCCCCCCACCATTTCAACCCCCCACCCACCATCTCCCCCCCTCCTCACAACTTCCCCCCATCTCCCCCCACACCATCTCCCCCCCTCCCCTCACAATCTTTCCCTGTCTTCCCCCTCTTCTCACGACTGTCTCCCCCTCACCATCTCCTCCCCCTTCCACTCCCCCCTCACCATCTCCCCCTCTCCTCACAACTTACCCCCTTCCCCCCCACCATCTTCCCGCCTCCCCTCATGACGGACCCCCCCCCATCATCTCCCCCCCCCCCATCTCCCCCCCCCCATCTCCCCCCTTTTCCCCACCCACCATCTCCCCTTCCACTCCCCCTCTCCTTACAATCTCCCCCCTCATCATCTCCCACCTCCCCTCATGACGAACTCCTCTCATCATCTCTCCCCTTGCCCCCCACCATTTCACCCCCCACCCACCATCTTCCCCCCCTCCATCTCCCTCCTCCTCTCCCTTCCATCTCCCCCTCACCATCTCCCCCCTCCCCACCATCTTCCCCCCTCCTCACGACTTCCCCCCATCTCTCTCCCTCACCATCTCCCCCCTTACACTCCCCTCCCCTCACCGTCTCCCCCTCTCCCCTCACCATCTGCTTCCCCACCCCAGCTCCCCCCTCCTCTCATGACTGTCTTCCCCCCTCAGGACGCTGTGTCCCACCTCTCATAATGGTCTCCCTCTCCCCCCACATCTGTCCCCTCCCCTCCCCGCATACCCACGACCACAAACGGCCTCCTCCCCCCTCAAACACAACGATCTCCCCCTCACCCCCATCTTTGCCCACACACCCCATCCCACACTCATCACCCCACTACTGCAAATTCCCCCTCCACACTCCTCACCCCTGTTAGCAGCCGCTGTCACCCTCCTCCCCACCCAAGGAGCCATTCTCCCCCCCCCCCCTCACTTCCTCCCCGTCCTCCCTCCCACCCCTCAAGGCAGCCCCCCCACAACCCTTTGATGGCCATCCTCCCACCCTCACAGGGCCACTCCTCCCCCCTCTCCCCCCTACATTCTTCCCCTCCCACCCCTAAAGCAGCCACCCCTCTGACCATTTTGCCCATGTCCCTCACGCTTACCCCCACCCACACAGGTCCCGCCCCTCACACCTCACAGGACCCCCTCTATCCTCCTCCCACAACAGATTCTCTCCTCCCCCTCCCCCCCATCACAACATCCTCATCTTCCCTCCACACGCAACGGCCAACATACACCCCATCTCCCCCTGATCCACACATCTGCCACCCTCACCCCTGCGTCCCTAACCTTCGGCCTTTGCCCACAACCCAAACGTCCAGCCCCAGCGCCCTCAGCCTCGCCCGGGGCAGCAACCTCGCCCCACCCCAATTTGCACCCCAACCTGTCACCCGTCCCCACCCTCAACCCCCCACAGCAACTCCAATCACCTCAACGACAGTCGTCTGCCCCGTTGTCAACCTCCGCCTGATCCCACACTCTGACCTGCACCCCTAGCACTGTCGCTTGTCACCACTCTCGCCCCTATTCCCCGCCCCAACCCGTCGCCCGCCCGTGCAGCTTATCTCTTGCCCAGAGCTCCAACCTCGACCGATGTCATCCCTAACTTTACTTCTTCCTTCCCTATCCCTCCCCTTCCTCACCTCTTCGTCCCATCCTCTGGCCAGAATGCAGTCCGTTTACCCTGCCGCCTGCCCCCCTCCACCCAGACTGTGACTGCTAACTGCTTTCACCCCACTCCCCACACAATGATCAACTGAGACCCCCCCCCCCAACTCCTCTTCAACCCTCCCGCACGTTCCTCCCTTGAGTCCCCCAGAGACACTCCCTTTACTATCGCAGCCAGTCTCAATACCACACCCATCTTGCAGTACCTGAAGGGTCTCGACCCGAAATGTCACCCTTTCCTTCTCTCCAGAGATGCTGCCTGTCCCGTTGAGTTACCCCAGCTTTTTGTGTCTATCTTCGATTTAAACCCGCATCTGCAGTTCCTTCCTACACATCCCTCGACACCCACTGCCCTAAACTTGGCCATGTGCTGAAGCTGTTCCCATACCTGGTGTGTCTACTGGCTGAGTGGACCACTGCCAGTGTAATGGCCCCTGGCATCAGCGCACTCTGCCTACTCTGTGAACAAGAGGAATGCTGAATTCTCAGATGTCGGGCTGAAACAAGGTGGTTCTAACCTCTGCCCTTGCCACTCCCAATAGTAAACTACATTCATAGTGTAGCATGTGACACATTCTCTCTATTCAAAGCCGACTCTTGGTAACCATTTCCCAGCTGAAAGGAAACTAGTTGGGGGGGGGTAAATTTTATTAATGTAAGCCATGTTTGGCCACGTTATCGGGAAGGTGATTGCGAAATGATTCTGGAAGTGCAAGATCCGATGAAATGGATCCGATGAAATGTTGGGTGCGACTTAATACCGGATAAAGAATGAATGGATGCATTCTTGGAGGTGCAGCGATTATCAAAGTATACCTTGGGTACGTAAAAGAGGCCGTGCTTTCATTTTCTTTATGAAACAAAAAATTCCGTGCATGCTTTTTTGTGAAACCATTGACAAGATCAAGACTTGATTTATGTTTGTGTCTGGAATGTTGCCAAGGCCTTAGGGGGCAGATCCTCCAATGGCTTACCACAGAAAGGGCACGTCCTGGACTCAGGGAGGTACAAGAGCCTCAGAAAAGCACACTGGGCTGCAGTCTTGCTCCAAGCGCTCCATCTGCTTGTGGAGCAGGTGGGTCACTTTCATTCCAAGGATGAGGAGTAGTTGTCCTACAACAATGGAAGTGAGCCAGGACTGTTCCTGCAAGCGGCAGGCAGTGGAGAGGAAATTTTAACAGAGGCGTTCAAAGTCCTGGAGCGTTTTGATATCCAGTGGCAGAAGTATTGGTAACCCGAGGACAGAGATTTAAAGGTAATTGACAAAAGCACAAGAAGGTGATGTCGTTTGTCGACGCAGCAAGTTGCATATCTTGGAATGTGTATGTAAAAAGTTTGGAATTAAGTTCAGCAAAATTGTTGTAGGAAATACTTGGTGGTGGTCGGGGTGGAGAGGGAGGGAGGGGGGGGTGGAGAGGAGAGAAATTTGTAAGGTTACGTGGATAGTGTCTGAGAGTGAGATCAGTCCTTGAAAGAGCTGCCAAAGTCTGGATGCTCTCCTTCAGTGGAGGGTGAATGCTGTCTATCAGTTGCCTTGTATCGTGTACGTTTTGTTGCAATTCCATTTTCCTTGTGCCGCTGAGAGGTTGTGACAAGTGCTCTGCGTTAAATTAGACTCCACACAGACTCTAAGGCAGCCGTGGGTCAACTAATTGCTCTCTGAGGTTTTAGCATTTTCCATGTGCTCGTTGAACAACCGGGTGTCCTTTTTACATGTACGCAGCCTTAAAGTCTGCGTGGTGCATTGTATCTGCACTCCACGGAAGCCTTGTGTCCGATGGAAAAATGGTCAAAAGTGTCTGAACTCTCCGAAGATGGGTGTCGACCCGAAACACCACCCATTCCTTCGCTCCCGTCCCGCTGAGTTGCTCCAGCATTTTTTTCTGTAAACCAGCAACTTGCAGTTCCTTCCCCCACTGTTCTTGGAAGTGGATGACTCAAAGACCAGAGGGACAGGTTCAAAATGTTGTGCAAAAGATTTAAGAAGAAACGAGGCAAAAAAATCATTTTGCACCAGGGGTAGTTGCTTTGTTTTTGATTGATTGAAAGATACCAAATCGCGACACCGCGTTCATGTTGACCATCAATCGCTGGATTACGCTACTTCTTACACGAAAAGTCAAGTGAAACCATTTTCGGTATATGTTCTGAGGTAAAATTGTCTGTGTAACTGGGAGGAGGTCGGTTCCGCTTGGAAAGGAATAGTTAGAATATCTGCCGAAACCAATTTTAAGGTAGACACAAAATACTGGAGTAACTCAGCGGGTCAGGCAGCATCTCGGGAGAGAAGGAATGGGTGACGTTTCGGGTTGGGACCCTTCTTCAGACTGATGTCAGGGGAGGGGGCGGTTCCCATCAGTCTGAAGAAGGGTCTCGACCCGATACATCACCCATTCCTTCTCTGACCTGCGTGGGTTTTCTCCGAGATCTTCGGTTTCCTCCCACACTCCAAAGACGTACAGGTTTGTAGGTTAATTGGCTGGGCAAATGTTTTTTTTAAAATTGTCCCTAGTGGGTGTAGGATAGTGTTAATGTGCGGGGATCGCTGGGCGGCGCGGACCCGGTCGGCCGAAGGACCTGTTTCTGTGCTGTATCTCTAAATCTAAATCTAGATAGGAAAGCTTTAGAGAGATATGGGCCAAAAGCGGTCAGATGGGACTAGCTTAGATGGGGCATCTTGGTTGACAATAGACAATAGGTGCAGGAGTAGGCCCTTCGAGCCAGCACCACCATTCAATGTGATCATGGCTGATCATTCTCAATCAGTACCACGTTTCTGCCTTCTCCCCATACCCCCTGACTCCGCTATCCTTAAGAGCTCCATCTAGCTCTCTCTTGAATGCATTCAGAGAATTGGCCTCCACTGCCTTCTGAGGCAGAGAATGACTGAAAAAGTTTTTCCTCATCTCTGTTCCAAATTCTTAAACTGTGGCCCCTGGTTCTGGACTCCCCCAACATTGGGAACATGTTTCCTGCCTCTAACGTGTCCAACCCCTTAATAATCTTATATGTTTCGATAAGATCCCCTCTCATCCTTCTAAATTCCAGTGTATACAAGCCAGAACCACATGGATGTGTTGGGCCGAAGGGCCTGTTTCTGTGTTGTATAAGTATAAAAACAGTTGCGATTGTAGTCTGTTGGCCTTCAGCTCCTCGTGTCTGCTCTGCCATTCAGGAAGAATCACGGTTATCTTTTACCTCAGCACTACTTTCCTGTACTAATCCCTTAATATCGATTCCCTTAATATATATATTTTTTAATCTATTGATCTCTGCCTCAAATGTGTTTCTGCCTTGAGTATGTTCAGTGTTAAAGTAAACTCGAGGATGAGAGGAACATGTAAGGAGATGTGATAAGCTGGTGGATCGGATAAAGGTTGCAGCTAGAATTCGTCAACAATTGCGAGAGGCACATTTCCACTCATGAAAAGCAATAAATAGGGGAGGTTTCGGTGACAGAGCAGTTTGACAAACATTAAATACACAACTTGGTTTGACAGACTATTTTATTTTAAAGTGAAGGTGCTGTTTGAGGCCAGAGGCATAGAATATAACAGATATAACTGCGAATCACCATAAAGCATTTTGATATTACAGCAGCTTTGAACCATTGGAAGGATGATGAAAAAATAGTGAATGTTCTGAAAATTCAATCGGAAGCTGTCTAGTGTGATGAAATATAAGTACATAGCAAGTTGGAAAAAGTGAAAATATCTACAAATGGAAAATATAAAGGGGATATTTAATGGAGACCAAAAATTATGTCTTCGTTATCTGCTTAATGCATCATTGGAATGTGTTTGCAAGGTTTGATGCAGTGCAGTGTATCGTCGAATTAGAGTCCGAAGAAGGGTCTCGACCCGAAACGTCACCCATTCCTTCTCTCCTGAGATGCTGCCTGACCAGCTGAGTTACTCCAGCATTTTGTGATACCGTCGAATTAGGGCCGATGATTCCTGAGCTGAAGAGGTAGGAATTAAGGTGAATTCTAAAGAAAAACTGAGGTGAATAAAATTGAGTTTTTTTTCGGGAAGGATTTCCAATCTTGTGGCACTGGGAGCCAAATGTGGGGTGATGGGAATCTGAAGGAGTTGGCAGAGGGTTTTGGAAAACAAAGATGAGAATTTAAAATCGAGGGACTTCAATGGACCAGAAAGCAGTACAGGTCAGTGAACTCAGAGGCAATCGGTGAATGGGGCTTGGTGCCAGTGAGACTACAAGCAACTGTTTGGCGATTCTGCACACAGCTCAGAGTGGAAGCAGTAGATTAATTACATTTGAGGTAAGAGAGGCTTGACCAGGCCTCTTGGCAGCAGACAAGCTCAGTAAAGTGATTTTGGAAATGTAATGCCTTGTTAATGGAGGGGGAAATGGAGCAAAGTGACCTGAGATACTAATGGTCCTATATAACCTGAGATGATTGTCAGGCATATGGAGGTTGCAGTCATTGGCTAAGGTATGTAGGTCTTTGGCAGGGTCCAAAAGCAAACAATCTTCCAATTCCTAGCTTTCCTTTTTTTTAAAATCCAAGACGTTTATCCATGGAGTGACACAGCGTGGAAACGGGCTCTTTGGCCCAACTTGCCCACATCAACCAAGATGCCCCATCTACACTAATCCCACCTGCCTGCGTTTGGCCCATACACTTCTAAACCTTTCTCATCCATGTACCTGTCCAAATGTTTTTTAAACATTGTGGCCCAACTGATCCAGATTCTGCTGCAAATTTTGACAATCTGTGTAGTCACCTCCTAGCTCTGCTTATCCTTGCTGCGGGCCTTGACTTAGACAATAGACAATAGGTGCAGGAGGAGGCCATTCGGCCCTTCGAGCCAGCACCGCCATTCAATGTGATCATGGCTGAACATTCTCAATCAGTACCCCGTTCCTGCCCTCTCCCCATACCCCCTGACTCGGCTATCCTTAAGAGCTCTATCTAACTATCTAACTCTCTCTTGAAAGCATCCAGAGAATTGGCCTCCACTGCCTTGTGAGGCAGAGAATTCCACAGATTTACAAATCTGAGTGAAAGAGCTTTTCCTCGTCTCCGTTCTAAATGGCCTACCCCTTATTCTTAAACTGTGGCCACTGGTTCTGGACTCCCCCAACATTGGGAACATGTTTCCTGCCTCTAGCATGTCCAATCCCTTAATTATCTTATATGTTTCACTACGATCCCCTCTCATCCTGCTAAATTCCAGTGTATACAAGCCCAGTCGCTCCAGTCTTTCAACATATGACAGTCCTGCCATTCCGGGAATTAACCTAGTAAACCTACGCTGCACTCCCGCAAGAGCAAGAATGTCCTCACACAAATTTGGAGACTTTGTGTGAGGGTCGGGTTTCTCCGCTGTACCGTGACAGTAGAGCAGGGCCGTTGACCTGCCCGTACCCTTTGACATAATTGACATCGCCCTCCTCTTTGCTGTCATCTCAGTGGTTCTGCACTCGGACTCCGTTCCTATCTATTGTCAAAGCAATCTAGTTGCCCCTCGTCCTGCTCCAGAATGATGAACCCCAGAAATCTCCTCCAGTCTTGTTTCTTCATCTCGGATCTCCGCCGCGGCACCACTGTGATTCTGCCTTTGACCACTTTATTCTGCAACCTTCGAATCATATCATGGTCACAACAGGGAGGTAGACCATCTGGTCCATGGTGTCTGTGCTGTTTCTCTTGTCCCACACCCGCCCCCTTCCCCCAGGCTATTCTCAGTAGTCTGGCTATTTTTTTCTGCACTCCACATTTAGATTGTTTCCCTTTTAAACCCCAATTGACTCTGCCCTCACCAATCTGTAGGCGTGACCATCCTGACTCTAACTACATGCTTCGCCCAGAGGTTTCTCTTCGTGTCACTATCAATTCTCTTTCCTTTTCTGGTGCAGTTCAGGTTCCTCAGGTGCAGTTCAGGTTCTCGGAGGAAGGTTCAGCCATTGGGAGGGTTCTCACGAGCGATTGGGACTGGAGTAAAAAAGCCGACCTTCCTCCCCCCCCCCCCCCCCCCCCGGGCCACGAAACATCCAAGGAGAAGGGATACCAGCACGTCCTCCCCACTAACATGGAGCTCATGCAACAAAAGCAGAGAGAAGAGACTATTGGCTTGAAAGTCCGTGAGAAAGAAGGTGAGTCACAGGGAAAGACAGCTTAAAAAGAGCACCAACACCGAAGTTCAGGTAATTTAATAATTAGCCCTAAAGCAGTTATTAGGTAGGAGATTAAAAACAAGTGCAGCTGTAGTAGAGCGGCCTTGTTGGGTGCGGCCTTGCTGAGGTGAATTGCCTTGGTGAGTAAAGTGCGAGGAACTATCTAAAGTTGGAGAAGTCAATGTTCATACCGCTGGGCTGCAAGCTGCCCAGGCGAAATATGAGGTGCTGTTTCTCCACTTTCCGGTGGGCCTCACTATGGCACTGGAGGAGGCCCATGACAGAAAGGTTAGACTGGGAGTGGGAGGGGGAGTTGAAGTGCTCAGCCACCGGGAGAGCAGATTGGTTAATGCGGACTGAGCGCAGGTGTTGAGCGAAGGGATTGCCGAGCCTGCGTTTGGTTTCGCCGATGTAAATAAGATCTCCCACTGTCTTCCTGTCTCCACCTATATCCTTTGTATATATCCTATATCCTTCCTTTGTCCTGCCCCCCTGACATCAGACTGAAGAAGGGTCTCGGCCCGAAACGTCGCTCATTCCTTCTCTCCTGAGATGTTGCCTGACCTGCTGAGTTACTCCAGCATTTTGTGAATAAATACCTTTGACAAGATTGAGTGGTAGCCAGGGCTATGACTCCAACCCTGGTGCCGAGGCTCAACAGGGAAGAGTGACGTCAGGCAGAGCTGTAGTGGTGGGAGACTCCATTGTCAGGAGAGGCTAGAAGTTGGTATGGAGGGTGGTGTGGAAAAGGTTAATAGACAATAGGTGCAGGAGGAGGCCATTCGGCCCTTCGAGCCAGCACCGCCATTCAATGTGATCATGGCTGATCATTCTCAATCAGTACCCCGTTCCTGCCTTCTCCCCATACCCCCTGACTCTGCTATCCTTAAGAGCTCTATCTAGCTCTCTCTTGAATGCTTTCAGAGAATTGGGCTCCACTGCCTTCTGAGGCAGAGAATTCCACAGATTCACAACTCTCTGACTGAAAAAGTTTTTCCTCATCTCAGTTCTAAATGGCCTACCCCTTAATCTTAAACTGTGGCCCCTTGTTCTGGACTCCCCCAACATTGGGAACATGTTTCCTGCCTCTAACGTGTCCAACCCCTTAATAATCTTATACGTTTCGATAAGATCCCCTCTCATCCTTAATGGACAGAGTAGGCAAAAAACCGGAGAGCGAGAAAGGAGGGTTGGTTTAAACTGCAGGTATTTTAATGCAAGGGGTCTGACGGGTAAGGCAGATGAGCTCAGGGCGTGGGTAGGTACGAGCGACTGGGACGTTGTAGCCATGACTGAAACCGGGTTAAGAGAGGGGCAGGACTGGCAGCTCAATGTCCCGGGGTGCAGGAGCTTCAGGGGAGACAGGGGTGAGGGACAAAGAGGAGAGGGGGTTGCATTGTTGGTTAAGGAGGATGTCATGGCAGTGATCAGAGGTGACATTACGGACGGTTCGTCTGGTGAGGCATATGGGTGGAGCTGAGGAACAAGAAAGGGATGGTCACCTTGTTGGGGGTGTACTACAGACCCCCAAATAGTCAACCGGAATTAGAAGAGTAAATGTGCTGGGAGATTGCAGACAGCTGCAGGTCAAATAAGTTTGTTGTAGTAGGGGATTTCAACTTTCCTAATAAAGACTGGGGAAAATCATAGTGTGCAGGGTGTAAATGGGATGCAATTCCTCAAAAGTGTTCAGGAGAGTTTTCTTAAACAGTATGTGGAGGCCCCCACGCGTGAGAGGGCAATATATCTCTGAGGATGATACCAGAACAGAAAATAAATGTGGAAATATTGAGGTTGGGACAGTTTATTCCCATAAGGTGAAAACTGAAGGGTGACTCCAGGGAGGCTATTTAAGTTTGATCTTTACATATGGGCGAAACTAAAGCTCGTGCATGTGAAAGTAGCTGTTGCTGATAATTGTAGCTAGGAATTCAAGAGGGAGGATGTTTAGTTAGGGTGGGTGCCTGGAACGAGCTGCCCGTGGTGGTGGTGGTGGAGGCAGGTACGATACTGGTGTTTGAGAAGCTTTTAGATATGTACATGGTTGTGCAGGTAATGGAGAGACGTGGATCACGTGCAGACAGATAAGATTAGTTTATCTTGTACACGGACATTGTGGGCAGGCGGGGCCGTTCCTGTGCTGTACTTTTCTATGATAGACAAGAAATGCTGGAGTAACTCAGCAGGTCAGGCAGCATCTCTGGAGAGAAGGAATATGTGAGATTTCGGGTCGAGACCCATCTTCAGACAGAGTTAGGGAGAGAAAAATAGAGGTATGAAAATGTACAAAGAACAAATGTATGAAAAGAATAAATCAAAGCCAGCAATGATGATCAAGGAAAGGAGGAGCCCACAATGGTCCATTGTTGGCTGTGGAAAAGGTGATAACGAGTGGATACGTACAGTGAAACCAAGCAGGATGGCAGTGTAACTAGAAGGACAACTAAGGTGGGTGAGGGACGGAGAGAGAGGGAATGCACGGGTTACTTGAAATTAGAGAAATCAATACTCTTACCGCTGCGTTTAGATTTTTTTTTAGATTTAGAGATACAGCGCAGAAACAGGCCCTTCGGCCCACCGGATCCGCGCCGTCCAGCTATCCCCGCACATTAACACTATCCTACACCCACTAGGGACAATTTTTACATTTGCCCAGCCAATTAACCTACAAACCTGTACGTCTTTGGAGTGTGGGAGGAAACCGAAGATCTCGGAGAAAACTCACGCAGGTCACGGGGAGAACGTACAAACTCCGTACAGTACAGCACCCGTAGTCAGGATCGAACCTGAGTCTCTGGCGCTGCATTCGCTGTAATGCAGCAACTCTAACGCTGCGCCACCGTGCCGCCGTGAGCTGCCCAAGCGAAATATGAGGTGATGTTCCTCCAATTTGTGTTTGGCCGCACTCTGACAGTGGAGGAGGCCCAGGACAGAAAGGTCAAAAGGTACTTTTCTCATGAAGCAAATGAAGGAATGCTCCATAACTATGAGAACTGGGAAATAGAAGTGCAATCGTGAAGTGAGGCAGGAGGTGGTGGAATGGAGATCTCCATCAATGGTCTGTTTCTGCACTGGAACACTCTCTTGTCTTTCTCTCATCGGGAAAGGTCCATCGCACTTTCTTTCTGCTCCCTCTTCCAACATTGTTATAACTTGGAATGATTGTCTCCCAGTATCCCTGTGCTTTGTGCTAATCTCTGGTTTTTAAGTAATGTGTATTTTCTGTGCAATCTGAGATTTGTGTGCAATGTCTGGGCTTGCACAGAACTGAAGCAAGCTGATCAGTGGGGGCTGCTTGAGTGAAGAATGGCGAGGATAGACATCCACCCTGCTCAGACCTGTATGATATATTGCTCGACTTCTAATGGGGAAATTAGAAACTGTTTGAAGAGATGTTTGAAATTTTTGGTCACATTGCCACTTGAGGTGAATTCAAATGTATCTTGCACCTTACCTAGTTCTCGAGTTCTTCAAAGTAAACTTTGTCTATGGACGTTTGGGCTCGTGTGCGACATTATCCTCTTAGCGTGGGAAGGAACTGCAGATGCTGGTTTACACCGAAGATAGACCCAAAATGTTGGTGACTCAGCGGGACAGGCAGCATCTCTGGAGAGAAGGAATGGGTGATGTTTTGGATCGAGACCCTTCTTCAGTCTGAAACGTCACCTGTCCTCTTCGATTCTCTCCAGAGATGCTGTCTGTCCCGCTGAGGTACTCCAGCATTTTGTGACAATCCTGTTGGCACTCGATTATAGATTTTAAAAAGTAATTTAGGGCTTATAACAAAAATTAGTACCTATCCCTAATGACTCTTGAGAAGATGATAGTGATCTTCAGCCTTGAGTAAAGGCCCTGTCCCAGTTCGGCGATTTTAAGGCGACTGCCGGCGACTGTCATAGTCGTAGCAGGTTGCCGAAGAAACGGCGACTGGACCCCCCCTACGACAATGTCTACGACAAGCTACAACAACCCACCACCTAGTCGACGGCAAGCTACCGACAACAGGCGACCCAGTCGTCGAGACTTAGGACGTCCACCTACGACCGCACCTACGACAAGCTACGACAACCGAAGTCAACCTACCTCGACAAGCTACCACCCTGTCGGTCACAACTGATGACAACTGGTTTCCCGTAATTTTGGCGCCAAGGGGGTGTGGGTAGGGTAGGCTTTCCAATCATTCTGCATCATGACTGCCGAGGATGCAACACACGATGGCATTGCCCTTCCAAGAAGAACAAGCCCTGCTGCTTGCAGCGGCCCTCATGCTTAAAATTCTGCAAGACAGAAGGACAAGAAGAATGGGGAAGAAGAAGCCCAAGAAGAGGTCTGTGTGGTTGAAGCCCTTGTCCCTGAAGAGACCCAGGTTGGGCCATTCCGACAACCTGATGACTGAACTCCAGCAAGATTATGAGGCTGCCTTCAGAAGCATCACCAGGCCACCCCCTGAGCTGTTTCAGAAACTGAAGCCACGGGTGGGCCCTCTCCTGGAGAAAACCCGACAAAAACAGCACCGGCTGCAACCTACGTTATCTGGCGACAACCTACGACAGCGCCCACGTCAGGAGACGACAAGCTACGCTCATTGGCGTCAAACCAGCAGCCGCCAATTTTTTTTACGCCTTGTCAAACTTCAGCAATGACCAGAAAAACGCTGCGACTTTTTGGAGACTGCTCACGACTATGCCCGCGACAGCCTAGTTGCCTTAAAAATCGCCGAACTGGGACAGGGCCTTTACTGCAGCCCTTGTGATGAAGGCATTCCCACGTAACCAGTGTCCTGCACACGACAGTGTGCTGTGGAAAAGGGTGAATAAAAGTGTGCTGAACGTTGTGCCAATTTTGTTGCCAAATTAAAAAGAAAATGCTGGAAGTGCTTTGGAGGTTGGGCGGAGTTCCATGGAGAGAGAAAGAACACAGTTAATATTCCAGCCCAATGAATCATCAGCGCTGGAGGGGTGTATAAGCAGGTGCGCTCGACGTTGTGGGGAATGATAGGCAGCAAAGAGAATACTGTAAAGAAAATGGCAGTTGACAGGGTGGGGCTGAAGGGTGATAACAGTGCTGACGAGTTAATGCATGACTGAGGGAAATTGGAGATATTTAAATAAATATAATGCCGGGCAGAGCATGGCAAAATGAAACAAAAAAGAACATCAGCAGGTCTGGTATTGATTTTCTTATGGTCAGGTGTACGGAGAGACAGTGAGAAGCGGCTTATGCTAACCAGAAAGGCCGTACGCACTGCAAGTGAGTGAAATCGCATCGTACACGGGTACAACAGGTTGTGCAAAAGAGGAAATAAACAGTGCAACATATCATGTTGCAGCGACTGAGACCGTGCAGATAGAACGGTGCAGGAGATTGGACGATTGGCAAGACATGCTGAGCATGTTAGTAGCTTAGAGTAGGTCTGTTCAAGAAGATGACAGCGGCGGAAGCTTTCCTGGAACAGTGCAAGGTAGAGTGGATTGGGGGAGGAGGCTGGTTTATGTGAAGGATGCATTAAGTGCCTGTCCCACTTCGGCGGTTTTTAAGGCGACTGCCGGCGACTAGGCTTTTGCGGGCTGTCGCGGGCACGGCCGTGAGTCGTCTCCAATGAGTCGTACCTGTTCTCGGGTCGTTGTGGAAATTTCTCTCTGCTCGAAAATTTTTGGCGACAGCTGGCTTGATGCCAATGATCGTAGCTTGGCGTATCCTGTCGTGGGCGCTGTCGTAGGTTGTCTCCAGGTGACTTTGGTTGTCGCCGGTTCTGATCCACCTTTTATAAGAATTTGTAAGAAAATACCTGCAGATGCTGGTACAAATCGAAGGTATTTATTCACAAAATGCTGGAGTAACTCAGCAGGTCAGGCAGCATCTCAGCAGAGAAGGAATGGGTGACGTCTCGGGTCGAGACCCTTCTCTCCTGAGATGCTGCCTGACCTGCTGAGTTACTCCAGCATTTTGTGAATAATTTAATAAGAATTTTGTTTGTTTGAATCAAGTAAATTTTGGACATTTTGACCAAAGATTGATGTTTGAAGTTATTGTATTTCAGAGTAGTTTCTCATGGTATCTCTTTCAAATATTTTAATTTCATTTATTTTCACCAATAAAACAAACACAAGCATTGCACGGCATTGAAAGGCAAACCCTTTTCATTTATTTTGACATTGCACTACATTGGGTCTCTTCAGGGACAAGGGCTTTAACTACACAGACCTCTTTTTGGGCTTCTTCTTCCCCATTCTTCTTGTCCTGCTGCCTTGCAGAATTTTAAGCATGAGGGCCGCTGCAAGCAGCAGGGCTTGCATTTGATGTAAGAGCAATGCCATCATATGTTGCTTCCTGGCAGCCATGATGCTGAATAGGCAATAGACAATAGGTGCAGGAGGAGGCCATTCGGCCCTCTGAGCCAGCACCGCCACTCAATGTGATCATGGCTGATCATTCTCAATCAGTACCCCGTTCCTGCCTTCTCCCCATGCCCCCTGACGCCGCTATCCTTAAGAGCTCTATCTAGCTCTCTTTTGAATGCATTCAGAGAATTGGCCTCCACTGCCTTCTGAGGCAGAGAATTCCACAGATTCACAACTCTCTGACTGAAAACGTTTTTCCTCATCTCAGTTCTAAATGACCTACCCCTTATTCTTAAACTGTGGCCCCTTGTTCTGGACTCCCCCAACATTGGGAACATGTTTCCTGCCTCGAACGTGTCCAACCCCTTAATAATCTTATACGTTTCGATAAGATCCCCTCTCATCCTTCTAAATTCCAGTGTATACAAGCCTAGTCGCTCCAGTCTTTCAACATATGACAGTCCCGCCATTCCGGGAATTAACCTAGTAAACCTACGCTGCACACCCTCAATAGCAAGAATATCCATCCTCAAATTTGGAGACCAAAACTGCACACAGTACTCTAGGTGCGGTCTCACTAGGGCCCTGTACAACTGCAGAAGGACCTCTTTGCTCCTATACTCAACTCCTCTTGTTATGAAGGCCAACATTCCATTGGCTTTCTTCACTGCCTGCTGTACCTGCATGCTTCCTTTCAGTGACTGATGCACTAGGACACCCAGATCTCGTTGTATGTCCCCTTTTCCAAACTTGACACCATTCAGATAATACTCTGCCTTCCTATTCTTACCACCAAAGTGGATAACCTCACACTTATCCACATTAAACTGCATCTGCCATGCATCTGCCCACTCACACAACCTGTCCAAGTCACCCTGCAACCTCATAGCATCGGAGACCCTACCCAAACCCATTTCTGCGCCAAAAGTACGTGAAATGGCTACCCCGTTGTCATCAGTAGTGACCTGACAGGGTCGTAGCTTGTCGAGGGTGGAGGTAGGTTGACTCCGGTTGTTGTAGCTTGTCGTAGTCGCTGTCGTAGGTGGACGTCCTAGGTCGCGACGACTGGGTCGCCGGTTGTCGGCAGCTTGCCGTCACCTAGGTGGTGGGTTGTTGTAGTTTGTCGTAGGGAGATTCGTAGACATTGTCGTAGGGTTAAAAAAATCGAATGTTTTTCTGCGATCTGCTACGACTTTGCCAGTCGCCTTAACAATCGCGGATGTGGGACAGGCCCTTTATGGATTCAGCATTTCACCAATCCTTAGATGCCTACACAAATCTGTTGCAATCCTTCTGGTCTTTTAAATCTCTATTCAAAGTCTCTCAGGTTAGCTCGCATCTGTTGAGAGAGGAAGTAATAGTTAATATTACAGGAGGATACACTTATACACTGTCCAGGATGTACACCTTGTATTTTGCACTAGTGGTCTGTGATCCATTGCTATGAACATTGCATTTTCCAATTTTAGGTCACTTTCAGGGTGGCGCAGTAGTAGAGTTGCTCCCTTACTGCGCCAGAGACCCGAGTTCGATCTTGACTACGGGTGCTGTCTGTATGGAGTTTGTACGTTCTCCTATGAAGTTCTCGGCATGGGTTTTCTCCAGGTGCTCCGATTTCTCCCATATTCCAAAGATGTATAGATTTATCGGTTAATTGAGTTGATAAGTTGTAAAATTGTCCCTAGTGTGTAGGATAGTGTTAGTGTGTGTAGGATGGTGTTGGTGTGTGTAGGATAGTGTTAGTGTGTGTAGGATAGTTTAGTGTGTGTAGGATAGTGTTAGTGTGTGTAGGATAGTGTTAGTGTGTGTAGGATAGTGTTAGTGTGTGTAGGATAGTGTTAGTGTGTGTAGGTTAGTGTTAGTGTGTGTAGGATAGTGTTAGTGTTTGTAGGATAGTGTTAGTATGTGTAGGATAGTGTTGGTGTGTGTAGGATGGTGTTAGTGTGTAGGATAGTGTTAGTGTGTGTAGGATAGTGTTAGTGTGTGTAGGATGGTGTTAGTGTGTGTAGGATGGTGTTAGTGTGTGTAGGATGGCGTTAGTGTGTGTAGGATAGTGTTGGTGTGTGTAGGATAGTGTTAGTGTGTGTAGGATAGTGTTAGTGTGTGTAGGATAGTGTTAGTGTGTGTAGGATAGTGTTAGTGTGTGTAGGATAGTGTTAGTGTGTGTAGGATAGTGTTAGTGTGTGTAGGATCGTGTTAGTATGTGTAGGATAGTGTTAGTGTACGGGGTGATCTCTGGTCTGCGGGCTGAAAGGCCTGTTTATGCGCCATCTCTCGAAGGTAAAGTCTAAAGCCTCCCTTCCAGTGTGTGTCTTCCTCCCCTCCGACCACTCCCGTTCAGATCTTTCCATTTGATCCACTTGCTGTGCACACAATTCACCCACTGTCTTATTCCCCCCCCACATGATGTTCTGATCCCATCTGCCTTCACGCTCTCTCCAGTCGTTCCCATTATCCCTGCCTTATCTGACGCTGGAGGGGGTGGCCTTTGAGTTCCTGTTTTTCACCCTTCTCCACCTTCGCCCTCTTCCCGCATTCGGTTTCCGCATCTTTTCCACGGTCTGCCACCTCTTTTTCTCAGCTTGCCTCTATCGATCGTCCAAGTGCTTCACCTGCCATCTCCATCCCTTGCGTTCGACTACCTGATTCCGTGTGCATGTTGTTCACCGTTCCTGGGTCCTCCCATCACATCTAAGGGTGCATCAGGACAGTGCATGGAGAGGGGAGATAGCCAGTGTGTAGAAGAGAGGGAGAGTGGTGGCTCTCAGTGGTGGCTCCCCTCTTCACACACTGTCATGATGCACCCAGCTCGGCTGCGGGACTTAGCTGCGCAAGGCTTGGTCGCGGGCCTTTCATCGCCCGGTTCGGCCGCGAGACGTTTCAGCGCCCGGTGCGGGGACTGTGCGGGTCGGTCGGGGACGAGCTGTCTGTCCGTGGGCGTGGGGAAGAGAGGGGAAGTTTTGTTGCCTCCATCACAGTGAGGGGGTGTTTGGAGTCACTGTGATGGACGTTTGTGTTGGGGTTATGTGTCTTGTGTTCTTTTTTTTCTTCTATGACTGCTATGTAGTTTCGTTCGGTACTTCGGTACCGAACGACAAATAAAGCTCTGTTATACCTGTTAATGAGTAAGGCTGCGATGGATAATCAAATCAAATCAAATCAAAGGTATTTATTCACAAAATGCTGGAGTAACTCAGCAGGTCAGGCAGCATCTCAGGAGAGAAGGAATGGGTGACGTTTTGGGTCGAGACCCTTCTTCACAATGATGTCGGGGGCGGGACAAAGGAAGAATATAGGTGGAAACAGGAAGATAGAGGGAGAAGGGGGAGGGGAAGAGAGGGACAGAGGAACTATCTAAAGTTGGAGAAGTCAATACCGCTGGGCTGCAAGCTGCCCAGGCGAAATATGAGGTGCTGTTCCTCCAATTTCTGGTGGGCCTCACTATGGCACTGGAGGAGGCCCATGACAGAAAGGTCAGACTGGGAGTGGGAGGGGGAGTTGAAGTGCTCAGCCACCGGGAGATCAGGTTGGTTAAATCAAATCAAATTTCTTTACTGTCATTGTAATGGTACTTACAACGAAATTCAGGCGGAGCGGAACTCAAATGTACAAGATTTTAAAAATAACAATAAAATAACAGTAAAAGAGTGAGGAAAATAAAATTTGTTCTTACACTCACGTGGGCACACTGTGACACATCCCCACAGATTCACACACGCATACACATTATGCCTACGTATGCACCCATATCAGAATATAAGATATTGCATCTTGTCAGAATATAAGATATTGTACAGAATAGTATTATGAAAATAAATAATATATCAGTATTGCACAAAGGTAGGCATTGTACAGTATAAATCTTGTCTATGCGGGGTGTGCTTTCAGTGCAGAGTTCAGTGTGGTGATGGCCTTAGGGTAGAAACTGTTTGTTGGTCTTGTGGTGTGTGCTCTGATGGACCTGCAGCGCTTTCATAGAAACATAGAAAATAGGTGCAGGAGGAGGCCATTCAGCTCTCGAGCCAGCACCGCCATTCATTGTGATCGTGGCTGATCATCCACAATCAGTAACCTGTGCCCAACTGAGGGCAGAAGGGCAAGCAAGTGATGGGCGGGGTGAGCAGGGTCCTTTAGGATGCAGGATGCCTTCCGCAGGCAACGGGAGCTATGGATGTCTTCCAGGGCAGGCGGACGTGTGTTGGTGATCTTCTGGGCTGTGTTGGTGACTCCCTGCAGAGCCTTCTTGTCAGCTGCAGAACTGTTGCCGCACCACACCAGGATCCCATCTGCCCCATTACGGGGAGAACGGTGCATCCCTCACACAAACCAGCCTCCTCCCCAAATCGAAATAATAATAATAATATAATAATAATAATAATAATATTCATTTATTGTCATTGCAACGAGTACAACGAAATTAAAAAATAGCCAATCCTGACGGTGCGTACAAACATATATGCAATAAATGCAAAAACAAATAAATACATAAATACAATTAAATACAATTATATTAAGTACAAGATTTTTTAACGGTGTTGCCTAGTGCAAAGGTAGTGTTCAGTTCTCGTATGGCCCTGGGGTAAAAACTGTTCTTAAGTCTGTTTGTTCGGGATTTGATCGACCTGAAACGTCGACCAGAGGGCAGATGAACAAACAGACGGTGGCCGGGGTGGGATGGATCTTTTATTATTTTGCCTGCTCTACTGAGGCAGCGTAGTCTGAACAGGTGCTCCAGGGAGGGCAGTGAGCAGCCGATGATCTTCTGGGCCGTCGTGATGACCCTCTGAAGGGCCTTCCTGTCCTTTTCTGAGCAGCTGGCATACCATGTGGTTATACAGTATGCCAGCACACTCTCGATGGAGCAGCGATAGAAGGACAACATGAGCTTCTCCTGCAGGTTGGTTTTCCTGAGGATCCTCAGGAAGTGGAGTCTCTGCTGTGCCTTCTTTACTGTGGTGATGGTGTTGGTAGACCAGGTAAGATCCTCTGCGATGTGCGTACCCAGGAACCTGAAAGCTGGTACCCTTTCCACACAGACCCCATTGATGTAGAGTGGGTCGTAATCTCCACTGGTTTTTCTAAAGTCAATTATAAGTTCCTTTGTTTTGGAGGAGTTCAGGACCAGATTGTTCACTGAACACCATGCTGCCAGCCTTTGGAAAGGGTTTGAGATGGAAAGATGATTAAATGGCAGAGTAAACTTGAGGGGCCGAATGGCCTAATTCTGCTCCGATAGCTTATGAAATGATTTAGACCAAATTATGACACTTCATTTCCGCCCCCACAGAGGCTGCCCGACCTGCTGAGTTCCTCAACCAGATTATAGCTCTTGTTTCAAGCACCTACAATATGTGCCTCCTGACACAGGAAAGACTAGGGTTGGAATATCTGAAAGTTAGAGGCCCTTCTGACTTGTTCGTGAGGTGATGAAACTTGTGCTTCTGCATTCTTTGTGATAACGGCTCTCCCACAAATACTCGCACTAAAGTATTGTGTAACCAGGACAACCTTTACCCGCAATCTTGTCACAATTGCCTGGTCTGTTTTCTCTCTCCTTCCCCACCTCCAGCTGCAAATATTTGCTTCCTGGGTCTTGTTTACAGTATTGGTGGTCACTGACATAAAAAACACTGCAAGGAACTGCAGATGCTGGTTTACAACAAAAAAAAAGGCAGAGTGCTTGAGTAATTCAGTGGGTCAGGCAGCATCTCTGGAGAACATGGATAGGTGACATTTTGGGTGAAGACCCTTTTTCAGACATTGGGTGTTGGGGGGGAGGTAAAAGCTGGAAGAGAGGTGGGCAAGCATGGCAAGTGATAGGTGGATACAGGTGAGGGACTATTTCAACTGGAAGATGGTTGGACAACTGCTAGAGATAATGACAATATTTCTTTCTCTATGGAATGCTGAGTGACCTGTTGAGTATCCAATTTTTATTTTTTTGATTAATGTTCTGTAACTTGGGCTTCTGGAACTACAGACACCCAAGCAGAGGAACAGCATCCCACCAAAGTGCTGATAAATGCAGCAGGAAAAGTTTGTAAGTTGCATTTATCAGCACTTTGGTGGGATGCTGTGCCTCTACCTCCGTGTCTGTAGTTCCAGAAACCCAAGTTACACAACATTAATTAAAAAATTAAAATGCTTCATCGTTTTTTCTTAACCGCTGTGCAGTGATCGCTCCAGTAAATTTCCAGTCAAATAAACAGCAGCTTGGGGCTGGTGGCATTGGCGATGTTGTAACAAGTCAAGAGGAGGTGGCTGGACTTTCCGGTTTTGGATGTGCTGATGCTGAATGTTACCATTTAGCAGGAGTGTGTCCGGTGTTCATGTTGCTCTCTGGAGGAACGAGCAGCCACGTAACCCGCGATGGTGCAAATGGAACCGAATACGGTAGAATGAAGAGAATCATCCCCGTGTCTGACCTGGTGTTGCGAGGAACGTCTGCCACATCATGTGCGAATGATAGAGGATAGGAATTGCAGAACTCGACAACTGTACCGTTGTGGTATGTAGAGTGGTGGCTTTGAGAGGTTTCAATGATCCTAAAATTAATCAGAGCAATGTTGGAGTACAGAGCACAGAGACATCACCCAGGCCCCAGCTAACAACGGCCTGTTTCCTTTATCATCGTTACTTTTGTTGCATATCTTTCATTAATTTAATGTAATTCGAGTTTCACCGTACCTTAATTGGCACACGTGACAATAAACTGACCTTCGAACCTTTGAATTTGATCTATATCTCTCTCTATATCACCATCTATATCTCTCGTTTCCCTTCCCCCACCGACTCTCAGTCTGAAGAAGGGTCTCGACCCGAAACATCACCTATTCCTTTTCTCCAGATGTTGTCTGACCTGCTGAGTTACTCTAGATTTTGTGTCTACTTTGTTCAGGATAATTGTGCAGATCACGAAGGTACCGCCCCAAACAAGGGCATTGTTCAGTCAGCTTATAGGACAAATGGACAAGTTTCTGTGTCTGTGCTTGAAGTAAACAAGTCATCTGCTTCTGTTGGAATGTGTCTATCTGCGGTGTAAACCAGCATCTGCAGTTCCTTCTTACACAATTCTTGGAAGTGGATGATTTAAAGTAAACCGGTTAGTTACAATATGTTGTGCAAAAGATTAAGAGGATATGAGTCAAAAATCATCATGCGCAAGTAGTTGTTTTGTTTTTCATTGATTGAAAGATACATCGTGACAACAGATTCTTTGGCTCACCGAGTTCATGTCATAGAAACATAGAAAATAGGTGCAGGAGGAGGCCATTTGGCCCTTCGAGCCAGCGCCGCCATTCATTGTGATCATGGCTGATCATCCACAATCAGTAACCTGTGCCTGCCTTCTCCCCATATCCCTTGATTCCACTAGTCCCAAGAGCTCTATCTAACTTTATTTTTAAATCCATCCAGTGAATCGGCCTCCACTGCCTTCTGTGGCAGAGAATTCCACAAATTCACAACTCTGGGTGAAAAAGTTTCTTCTCACCACAGTTTAAATGGCCTCCCCTTTATTCTTAAACTGTGTGGCCCCTGGTTCTGGACTTCTCCAACATTGGGAACATTTTTCCTGCATCTATCAATCGCCTGCGTTATCCCACTTTCTCGTCCACTCCCCACGCACAGGGGGCAATTGTTACAGTGGCCAGTTAACCTACAAACCCGCACGTCTTTGGGACCTGGGAGGAAACCAGAGCACCGACGTGGCCACAGTTAGAATGTGCAAACTCCACACGGACAGCACCCGAGGTCACGATCGAACCTGCGTCGCTGTGAGGTAGCAGCTGCGGCATTGCACCTCCCTCGAGTTGTCTTTTAAAACTTGCTGTGATCGGGATTGTGGAAAGAAAATCCTGATTTTCAAATTGATATTTGGACAAGCATTTGCAAATGATTTGAGTGACTGAGGAAAAGGGACTTGTTTATACTTGATCGGTGGAATGGCTTCCCGCGGTATTGTCGTTCTACCAATTGCGTGTTGTTGGGGTCCAGACCTTTGTTTGTATCCAGAGCACTTTATCCAGTGTTTGTCCTTTTCAAACGTGTGATTTTTCTAAAGCGGTACTCTATAAAGTAATAAAAGGAGAAATATCTATAGCTATTATTTGTGGGCCCACAGAAGGTATTTGATTATCTGTGATGAAATTTTTCACTGTAGTAGAAACTCTTGGATTTGAGAAAAATGAATCATTGATCCAAGAAATTGGTTTTGTTGCTGCCTTCTGAGTGTGGATAATGGTATGTTTTAAAATTGGCAGGATGTGACTACTGTGATCAGTGGAGATTTGTGTTGCAGCGACGGCTCTTTGCTGCATTAATAATTGACTTGGATGATTCAGAAAGTTGTGCCTAAATTTGCCGTTGTTGAAGATGGACTGTATTTTAAGCACCACAGGAGGAAGCATTAAATTACAAGCACATAATAATTGAAAAACAGTGCAAACCTTGAATCTAAATCTTTGGAAAGAAAAGTGCATTTTAAATGGTGTAAAGAGGATTTGCATTTGTTCCAGGATTGCTTTGCATCTTTTTAAGCATCATGCAACTGCACAGAAAATAACCAAGAAGGCTGGACAAAGGTAAATGCAAGGAGGTAAATGCACAGTTGTTTACCCAGAGTAGGGGAATCAAGAACCAGAGGACATAGAGTTGGCTCCAGAGTTGGAATTAGTGGGTCATTTTCCCTCTAGGTTTAGAGTCTCCAACCCTGGTAACGAGGCTGTCACCTTATCTCATGATTTTTATAAACTTCTGCAAGGTCGACCCCTGTTCTAACTTGTCCACGCTCTCGTTACTAAAGCTTTCCAGTCCCAGCAACAGCCTTGTGAACCTTCTCTACAATCTCTCGAGCATAATTGCAACCTTCCCATGATGTAGAGGCCGGAATTGCACGAATTGTTGAAGTAAAATAAACATTAGGTATCCAAGCACTGATCCCTGAGGCACACAACTGGTCACAAATTTCCAATTGCCAAAACAACCCTCCACCATCAACTTGCCTCGGATCCCACGGGCTTTAATCTTTTAAACCGTCCTCCCGCGTGGGACCGTGTCACAAGCCTTGGAGAAGTCGGTGCAGACGACATCAACCAAAGTAGATTTTCTCATCTGTGAAAACTTCGATACAATCGGCCCCGATAGAACCGTACCAAACACCTTCAATTAATCCCTGCTTTTCCGAGTGCACTTTAATGCCACGTTGAACTTTTCCCAATATGTTCCCAGCCGCTGATGACAGACGGGCAGGCGTATGATTAGGAAAGAAATGCAGATGCTGGTTTGAATCGAAGGTAGGCACAAAACGTTGGAGTAACTCAGCGGGGCAGGCAGCACCTCCGGAGAGAAGGGATGGGTGACATTTCGGGTCGGGACCCTTCTTCGAAGGAATGGGTGACGTTTCGGGTCGAGACACTTTGAAGAAGGGTCTCGACCCGAAACATCACCCATTCCTTCTCTCCAGAGATGCTGCCTGTCCCGCTGAGTAACTCCAGCATTTTGTGTCTACCAGGCCTATGATTACCTGATTCATCTCTGCTTCCCTCCTTGTATAATTTGCTGTCAAGACAATAGACAATAGGTGCATGGAGGAGGCCATTCGGCCCTTCGAGCCTGTACACACCGCCATTCAATGTGATCATGGCTGATCATTCTCAATCAGTACCCCGTTCCTGCCTTCTCCCCATACCCCCTGACTCCGCTATCCTTAAGAGCTCTATCTAGCTCTCTCTTGAATGCATTCAGAAAATTGGCCTTCAGACACCTGATATCCCGCCTGGTGCCGGCGAAGATGTGGAAATCTGTCAGCACCCCCGGCGTTCTCCTTTGCTTTCTGCAGCAGCCGAGGGTCCTTCCCATCAGATCCCGAGGATTTATCCATCTTTTTAGGCTTCGCTATTATTACTTTGTAATGATATTGCGCTCCAGAACCTCAACATCTCCATTCCTGAATTCTTCGACTTTAATGTCCCTCTCAGTGAGTAAAGATGAGAACTAATCATAGAGTCATAGAGTGATACAGTGTGGAAACAGGCCCTTCGGCCCAACTCGCCCACAACAATGTCCCAGCTACCCTAGTCCCACTTGCCTGCACTTGGTCCATATCCCTCCAAACCTGTCCTATCCATGTACCTGTCCAACTGTTTCTTAAACGATGGGATAGTCCCAGCCTCAACTACCTCCTCTGGCAGCTTGTTCCATACACCCACCACCCTCTGTGTGAAAATGTTACCCCTCAGATTCCTATCAAATCTTTTCCCCCTTCACCTTGAATCTCTGTCTCTGGTCCTTGATTCCCCTACTCTGGGTAAAAGACTCTGTGCATCTACCCAATCTATTCCTCTCATGATTTTGTACACCTCTATAAGATCTCCCCTCATCCTCCTGCGCTCCATGGAATAGAGACCCAGCCTGCTCAACCTCACCCTGTAGCTCACACCCTCTAGTACTGGCGACATCCTCGTAAATCTTTTCTGAACCCTTTCAAGCTTGGAACCCTTTCACTGTTGGACTCTGGCAATACCCCATCCATGTTTTAAGTCTACAACTGCAGGAACACTTAATAATACATTTTATTTGTCATGTGTAGGTTGGCACAGGATCAACGGTACAATGAAATGTATTTGACAAGACAACGGGTCACCTCAGCAGTAATATTCCAAGGATAAATAAGATTTAAAAAATGTCATTAGTAAGGTAAAAAGACAATATTTAAAATAGGTGAAACGACAATATTAAAAATAATCAACATATATGATGTGAAATGTGTTTATGAGTTCAGAAGCCTGATGGCCTGATGGTAGAAACTGTTCTTAAGTCTGGTGGTACGCGCAGCCATACTCCTGTATCGTCTGCCTGACGGTAACAAGGAGAACAGCTTGCGTGCTGGGTGGCTGTGGTCCTTGATGATGCTGCGTGCCTTCTGCAGGCACCGCCGGTAGAAAATATCCTGAGTGGCCGGGAGACAGTTGCCAGTGATGTGCTGTGCCGTCTTCACCACTCTCTGCGGTGATTTGTGGCTGTGGGCAGAACAGTTCCCGTACAAGACTGTAATGCAGCCCGTCAGCAGGCTCTCGATGGTGCATCTGTAGAAGTTTGTGAGGATGCTGGCGTTCATGCCAAACTTCCTCAGTCTTCTCAGGAAAAAGAGCCGCTGGCGGGCCTTCTTTGTTATTGTGTCCGTGTGCAGTGTCCAGGAAAGGTCCTCAGTGATGTGCACACCGAGGAACTTAAAGCTGCTGACCCTTTCAGCCTCAGCATCACCGATGTGGATGGGGAGGTGTCCACTCCCCTGCTGTCTCCTGTAGTCCACGATCATCTCTTTAGTTTTGCTGACATTGAGAGAGAGGTTATTTTCCTGGCACCAGCTGTTTAGTGCCTTTACCTCCTCTCTGTAGGCCGTCTCATTGTTGTCTGTGATGAGGTCCAAGATGGTCGTGTCGTCAGAAAACTTTAGGATGCTGTTTGAGCTGTGCTTAGCAGTACAGTCGTGCGTGAACAGGGAGTACAGGAGAGGACTGAGCACACAGCCCTGTGGTGTGCCTGTGTTTAGGATCAGTGAGGAAGCAGTGTGGCTGCCAATTCTCACCACCTGGGGCCTGCCCGTCAGGAAATCGAATATCCATCCGCAGATGGAGGTCTCCAGTCCAAGATCGAGGAGCTTGGGGACGAGGTTTGAGGGAATAATAGTGTTGAATGCCGAGCTGTAGCCAATAAAGAGCATTCTCACATATGTATTTCCTTTGTCCAGGTGGGTGAGCGCAGTATGTATTGCCATGGTGATGGCATCGTCCATGGCCCTGTTTGGTCTATATGCAAACTGAAGAGGGTCCAAGGTGTCAGGGAGAGAGGAGCAGATGTGAGTTTTGACTAGTCGCTCGAAGCACTTCATGACGACTGATGTCAGTGTGACAGGACGGCAGTCATTTAAACAGGATGTTACTGGTTTCTGTGGAACAGGAGCGATGATGGATGCTTTGAAGGAGGTGGGAACCACAGACTGACTCAGAGAGAGGTTGACGATGTTGGTGAACACCTCTGCCAGTTGATCAGCACACACCCTGGAATACCATCCGGCCCTGGAGCTTTGCGGTCGTTGACCTTTTTGCCAGTCAGTTGTATCAAAGCAGTCCTGTAAGGCCTCGTCAACCTCATTGTTCCATTTATATATAACCCTGGAAACCGTTTTTTCCAGTTTTAGTTTCTGCCTGTATGCAGGCAGCAGGAGAATGGAGCAGTGTTACCAAAAGCAGGGCGAGGGACGGGCTTACAACAGTCTCTGAATGGGGCGTAACAATGGTCCCGGGTCTGCTCTCCCCTAGAGCGAAAAGTACTAGAAGTATTTTGGGAGAATTTTGGAAGTATTTTGGGAGAACCTTCTTCATATTGGCCCTGTTGACGTCTCCCAGAACAACGAACGCAGCCCCAGGATGGGAGTTCTCCAGCTCACTTACAATCCCGTACAGTTGGTCCAGGGCTAGAGATTTATCAGCCGTTGGGGGGATGTAAGGAGGACTGAACTGAACTCTCTGGGGAGGTAGAAAGGTCCAGCTTTAATGGTCAACAGCTCCAGAACCGGGGAGCAATGTACAGTTAAAACGCAGACATCCATGGCCCACGAAGAGTTAACCACTTACAGAGACTATTCTCCTCACTATCAAATCCCCAGGCAGGGGACTGGCAATAGTAACTATTGATTAGACCACTGCTGCTCTATATTTCCTTTATCATCCTCTCTCTGATCTACCACCAATATCTCTCTTTATTTACACTCTTCCGTCTCTTTATCGAATTCATCAATTCTTTTCTTAATTCCTCATATCTATCGTTCAATTATCCCCATCATTCCTTCGTGCAAGTCTTTAGTTTCTCGCTCTCCTTGAATATAGTTTAGAAACATAGAAAATAGGTGCAGGAGGAGGCCATTTGGCCCTTCGAGCCAGCACCGCCATTCGTTGTGATCATGGCTGATCATCCACAATCAGTAACCTATGCCTGCCTTCTCCCCATATCCCTTGATTCTGCTAGCCCCTAGAGCTCTATCTAACTCTCTTTTAAATTCATCCGGTGAATTGGCCTCCACTGCCCTCTGTGGCAGAGAATTCCACAAATTCACAACTCTCTGGGTGAAAAAGTTCCTTCTCACCACAGTTTTAAATGGCCTCCCCGTTATTCTTAGACTGTCTGGCCCCTGGTTCTGGACTCGCCCAACATTGGGAACATTTTTCCTACATCTAGCTTGTCCAGTCCTTTCGTAATTGTATACGTCTCTATAAGATCCCCTCTCATCCTTCTAAACTCCAGTGAATACAAGCCCAGTCTTTCCAATCTTTCCTCGTATGACAGTCCCGCCATCCCGGGGATTAACCTCGTGAACCTAGGCTGCACCGCCTCAATAGCAAGGACGTCCTTCCTCAAATTAGTTTGCTGCTCTTCAGTTACTATGAATATTACCACTGCAGGATGCTGTTTACCTTTCAGGTTTTTAACCATGAGCTCGCTCAGGAATGTGTACTCGGCTTCCCAAAGGAGAATTACAGCGAGTCCCATTTTCCTAGGCACTTCTGCACCGCGCTTTGGAAGGCCATTCTCTTCCTGAGTGTGCACACGTCTGTAAACAAGGTGTTTACGGAGCTGTTATGCAGCTGCAAGTACAAAGTACAAATTACATTGTTCCGTTTTGGTATATATGGCAATTAAACACTTGACGTTTAGAGTCGTAAAGCTGTACAGCGTGGAAATTAGGCCCTTCGGCCCACCTTGTCCAAGTTGACATAAAGGGCTAGTCCCATTTTCCTGCTTTTATCCCACATCCCTCTGAACCCGTCCTATCCAGACATGCGTCCAATTTCTTTTGAAACCGGTACTTGTATCCATTTTTACAGCGTCCTCTGGCATCTTATTCTTGATAAAGACTACCCTCTGAGTGGAAATAGTCGCTCCTGAGTTCCCTCTTAAATCTCTCCCCTCTCACCTAAAACGTAGGTCCTCCGGTTTTACCTGGGAAAAAGACTGATAGTAACCCACTCTGTTTCCGTTTCTAGTTTAGGGGCGATTCCACAAATGCCATGAATCTGACGCTCTTTAGTTCAACTAGAGGGATCGAGTAGAGGGATGTGCGGGGATCGCTGATCGCTGGTCGACACGAACTCGGTGGGCCGAAGGGTCAGATTCCGCGCTGTATCTCTAAACTGAGCTAAACTAAACTCAACCATTTGTATTTTTCATAAAATTCTTTAGCTGAGTCCTGCAGTGAGTGCTAATTAGAGTCATAGTCATAGTATGATACAGCGCGGAAACAGGCCCTTCGGCCCAACTTGCCCACACTGGCCAACATGTCCCAGCTACACTAGTCCCACCTGCCAACATTTGGTTCATATCCCTCCAAACCTGTCCTATCCATGTGCCTGTCTATCTGCTTCTTAAATGTTGGGATAGTCCCTGCCTCAACTACCTCCTCTGGCAGCTTGTTCCATACACATGTGAAAACATTACCCCTCATTCCTATTAAATCTTTTCCCCACCTTAAACCTGTGTCCTCTGCTCCTCGTTTCATCTACTCTGGGCAAGAAACTCTGCATTTACCCAATCTATTCCTCTCATGATCTTATACACCTCTATAAGATCACCCCTCGTCCTCCTGCACTCCAGGGAATAGAGCCCCAGCCTACTCAACACCTTAGCCTATAGCTCAGACCCTCTAGTCCTGGCAACATCTTCGTAAATCTTTTCTCTACCCTTTCCAGCTTGACAAGACATTTCCTATAACACAGTGCCCAGAGTGGAACACAATACTCTAAAGGTGGCCCCACCAACGTCTTACACAACAACGACATGACCTCCCAACCTCTATACTCTTTACTCTGACTCAAAAACGGCAATGTGCCAAAAGCCTTTTTGAGCACCCAAACTCCCTGCGACTCCCCCTTCAGGGAACTATGCACCTGCGTTCTCTACAACACTCCCCAGAGCCCTACCATTCACTGTGTGGCTCCTGCCCATGTTAGACTTCCTCAAAATGTGACACCTTTCATTACTGCATCAATTACTGCAACAAATTCCCCAAATAAATGTTTTTAAATAATCAAGAGCTTAAAGTCAGGTCAAACCAACTTACTGATTGTGACAACACCTGTTCCCAATTACTTCAAGGTCACAGATATTTCCTGATCTTGGCTGGCCATGCTTCACGTGTCTCCTGTGGAATGAGCTCTCTGACGTAGGGATGTCTTGGCCGGTTTGTATTTTGTCAAACACTAGGCTGGTGCTAACAATCAGGCACAAGCTTGCACTCTCTCTTTCTCTCCTCTTTTGATCTCCCCCATGAGCCCAAGTTTCATTCACTTGATAGCACTTCACATTCCACCAAATGCACCCAATGCGTGTTTATTTGTTCCTTTAAGCAGTGTTGGGTGTTGGCCTGGCCACCACCCAACAAATCCAACATACTATACATTTGGTCAACAAACAAGGCAGCACAGTGACGCAGCTGGTAGATCGATCCTGACCTCAGGTGCTGCTTGAGTGCAGTTTGCACGTTCCCCTTGTGACCGCGTGGGTGTCCTCCGGGTGTAGGAAAGAAAACTGCAGGTGCTGGTTTAAATCGAAGGTAGACTCAAAATGCTGGAGTAATTCAGCGGGTCAGGCAGCATCTCTGGAGAGAAGGAATGGATGACGTTTCTGGTCGAGACCCGTCTCCAGCTTTTTGTGTCAGTCTCCGGTTTAAACCAGCATCTGCGGTTCCTTCTTACAGAGACGTGAGGTATTTAAAGTGGGAGGGGAAGCCAGGTACATTGGCAGGGAATGTAGATCACTCCGTCACCCACCAGGAAGCCTCATCATTTTTAAATGCCAATGGAAATTGGAATATGATTAAAGGTGTGTTTAAGCGATGTCTTTTGCGCGTCAAACGCTTCAGAATTTGAGCGATCTCCTTGCGAACTGCAGGGCAACCTCACGCTCCTTTTGGATTTGCCTGTGAAAATCGTCTTCTCTCGTGGTCGACAAGTTTTAACATGAAGCGTGTCGACTCTTGAGCAAGTGAGTAAAGAGCTGCTACTTGTTTATTGGAAAGGGCTTAAATATGAATCCTATCTTTCACACGTATAGAATGTGATAAACTTGCAGGGCCCCTCGTGCCTTGCCAAGAAGCGTCTCCAACAAGTCGTGTGGGAATCCCACCCACCCATCTTTTCTATTCTTTGGATTATGCAATAGAGTTTTCACTGTGGGAATTAACAGTGCATTCTTAGTTTTTCAGTTATTTGCAAAGGTTGCGAAGGACGAGAAGTACCAGCATGGCATTTTGTTTTACCCCCACATCTTTCAAGTTTATTTTATTTCCATTTACTTCCTTCAGAATTGAAACTACTGGAAACATCCTCTCCACGTCCACTCTACCTATGTCCTTCAATATCCGGTAGGTTTCAATGAGGTCTCTCTCCTTCTAAGTTTCAGCGAGTACTGGCCCAGCCCCTTCAAACTCTCCTCAATATGTTAACCTACTCATCCCCGAGATCATTTTAGTTTCGTCCCTCCCTCATCTTAGGTCTCCGACTAGTTTCACTGTCCTCCTGGTTTAAATTTTACTGATTGGGTGCCTTGTTGTCTCCTTCCCCTGGGCTAACAATGAACCATTCTACATTTTCCCTGATCATCGTCTGCTTTGATCTGTGTTTTCACATCTTACCCTTCCATATCAATATGTCTCCCTCTCCCCTGACTCTCAGTCCGAAGAAGGGTCTTGACCCAAAACGTCACCCATTCCTTGTCTCCGGAGATGCTGTCTGACCCGCTGAGTTACTCCAACATTTTGTGTCTATCTTTGGTATAAACCAGCATCTGCAGTTCCTTCCTATACATCCACAACCTGTTTGACTGAGTATCTGGACGTCCTTTTGGTTCCTGCCAGCCCTTTGTTAGGGTTCCCACTGGATCTCTCTCCCTTTTCTCACGAGCTCTACCTTCAACTCATCAAATGTACTCCCCCCCCACCCCCCCTCCCCCACTTGCTGGTGACGCTGAACTTTCCCTCAACATTCAGCCACAGGCAGGCACGTCGAAAGTAATCGCTTTTTCTCCTCCCAAGCCCATTTTGTTTTTTGTAACTCTGAAAACCATTAAACGTTCGGTCATTAGTAGTTGGAAGGAACTGCAGATGCTGGTTTAAACCGAAGATAGACACAAAAAGCTGGAGTAACTCAGCGGGACAGACAGCATCTCTGGAGAAAGGGAATGGGTGACGTTTCGGGTCTGAGGAAGGGTCTCGACCCGAAACGTCACCGTTTCCTTCTCTCCAGAGATGCTGCCTGACCCGCAGTGTTGCTATAGCTTTTTGTGTCTATCTTTGGTCATTAGTGTGGTGTTATTGCAATGTGCCTTTAAGACTACACAGGTCTTTTGGTAGAGGGGTCATCAGAGGGCGACAGAGAGGGAGAAGCCCGGCGGGAGCAGATGTGCGGTTGAATAAACACTCACGTAAAAACACAGTCGGACTCACTGTATCTTTTTAAAGAACACAACAATTAGTAGTCCTTGTTGTTCAACCCGTGTTCTCTCTCTGCGATTAAGCAGCAGTGTCGTGCGTACCATGGGTGTCGATTTAACCTTCACCTTTAAGTGAACATTATCGTCGTTTAAACCTGTGAGCTTCCTTGGCTCTGCCAACATGTTCCAAAATGTGTGATAGCCTTCATTCCTCTTTAAGGCAGCCAATTCATTTACAATCATCTGCTTCTCTTAAGGCTGATATTCTGTATGTGTAGCCTGATCTCCCCATTGTCTTTATTGCTGTCTTAATCGGGCCTCTGGGATGCATCCTCATCCATGGAGAGAGATGGCTTGTAATCCTTATTATGTTCAAATCTATATGTTTCTTCGAGATTTCTGCAGTCAATATCCTCTCCATCCCCGGTTTTCTCTCCCTAACACCCCTGCCCCCACTCCTCTCCCCCCCCCCCCCCCTCACCTAGGGCGGTACAATTGGCACAGCTGATAGAGCTGCAGCCTCAGCACCAAATACCCCGGTTCAATCCTGACCTCGGGTGCTGTCTGTGACCGCGTGGGTTACCTCCGCTCACTCTCCGCTTTCCAAAGACGTACTGTTTTGGTGGTTAATTGGCCTCTGTAAAAATTGCCACAAGTGTGTAAGTGGTGGATGAGAAAGTGGGATAACGTAGAACTGGAGTGTGAATGGGTGGTCGATGGGCAGCGCGGACCCGGTGTGGTGAAGGACCTGTTCCCACAGTTTATCTCTAAACTAAAACTTAACATTAAACCTCTCTGCATCTGGTTTCCCCCACCTCTGTGCGTCTGGATCCCCCTCCCCCCTACCACTGTGCGTCTGCTTCCCCCTCCCCTCCACCTCTGTGTATCTGGTCCCCCCCCCCAACTCTGTGCATCTGGTTCCCCCCTCCCACCTCTGTGCGTCTAGATCCCCCCACCTCTGCGTATCTGGTGTCCCCCCCCCACACCTCTGTGCGTCTGGTTCCCTCTTCCCCCCCCACACCACCACTGTGCGTCTGCTTCCCCCTCCCCCCCCCCCACCACCACTGTGCGTCTGTTTCCCCCTCCCCCCCACCACTGTGTGTCTGCTTCCCCCTCCCCTCCACCTATGTGCGTCTGCTTCCCCCTCCCCACCACCACTGTGCGTCTGCTTCCCCCTTCCCCCCCACCACTGTGCGTCTGCTTCCCCCTCCCCTCCACCTCTGTGCTTCTGGTTCCCTCTTCCCACCCCCCCACCACCACTGTGCGTCTGCTTCCCTCTTCCCCTCCCCCACCACTGTGCATCTACTTCCCCCTCCCCTCCACCTCTGTGCGTCTGGTTCCCTCTTCCCACCCACCCCCACCACTGCGTCTGCTTCCCCCTCCCCTCCACCTATGTCATAGAGTCCTACAGCACAGAAAGAGGCCCTTCGGCCCATCGTGTCCGCGCCGCCCGTTACCAAACACAATCTTGTACACCTCGATCATGTCCCCTCTCAGCCTTCTCTGCTCCAGGGAAAACAACCCCAGTCTGCTCAGTCTCTCCTCATAGCCGAGGCCCTTCATCCCTGGCAGCATCCTGGTGAATCTCCTCTGCACCCTCCCAAAGCTATCACATCCTTTCTATAATGTGGTGACCAGAACTGTACACAATACTCCAGCTGCGGCCTCACCAGTGTTCTGTACAATTCCATCATTACCCCCCTACTTTTATATTCGATGCCCCGGTTAATGAAGGCCAGTAACCCATATGCCTTTTTGACCACCCTGTCCACCTGTCCTGCTGCCTTCAAGGACTTGTGTACCTGTACTCCAAGGTCCCTCTGTACCCCTATCTTCCCTAGGATCCTTCCATTCATGGTGTACTCCCTCTCCAAGTTATTTCTGCCAAAGTGCAACACCTCGCACTTTTCAGGATTAAATTCCATCTGCCACTGCTCCGCCCATCTGACCATCTCATCTATATCTTCCTGCAGCTCCAGTCACAGAAGCAACCTTCTACCATCACCCTCTGCTTTCTGTCACTAAGCCAGTTTTTTATCCATTTTGCTAAGGTGCCCTGGATCCCATGGGCTCTTACCTTCTTGACTAGTCTCCTTTGTGGGACCTTGTCAAAAGCCTTACTGAAATCCATGTATACCACATCCACTGCACTACCCCCATCTACCTCCTTGGTCACCCCTTCAAAAAATTCAATCAAGTTAGTCAGACACGACCTTCGATTAACAAAGCCATGTTGACTATCCTTAATTAACCCTCGATCCTCCAAGTGAAGACTGATTCTGTCCCTCAGAATCTTTTCTAGCAGCTTCCCCACCACCGATGTCAGACTCACCGGTCTGTAGTTCCCAGGTTTATCCCTACTGCCCTTTTTAAATAATGGCACCACATTAGCTATCCTCCAGTCCTCTGGTACATCCCCTGTTGCAAGAGAGGCTCTGAAATTTTGTGCCAGAGCCCCCGCAATCTCCTCCCTTGCCTCTCTCAGCATCCTGGGATACATCTCGTCAGGGCCCGGAGACTTATCCACTTTTAAGCCTGCCAGAGCCTCTAGCACCGCATCCCTGTCAATAGCAATATGCTCAAGAACATCACAACCCTCCTGCTCCATTTCTAAGTCCGCATCGCCCTCCTCCCTCGTAAAAACAGATGCAAAAAATTCATTTAAAACATCTCCTACATCCTCTGGCTCCACACACAGCTTTCCACTATGGTCCCTGATGGGCCCCACTCTTTCCCTCGTTATCCTCTTACCCTTGATATACTTATAGAACACTTTGGGATTTTCTTTTATTTTGCCCGCTAGTGCTATCTCATGGCCCCCTTTTGCTCTCCTAATTTCTTTTTTAAGAACCGCCCTACACCTTCTGTATTCCTCTAATGATGCCTGTGCCTTAAGTTCTTTATGCCTTCCAAAAGCCCCCCTTTTTATTCGAATCAATCCTACTATATCGTTCGACATCCAAGGTTCTTTGGACTTGTTTGTCCCACCCTTGAACTTTAGGGGAACATGCTTCCTCTGTACTTTTACAATTATTCCTTTGAATAACTCCCACTGTTCTGATGCGGTCCTCCCCACGAGAAGCTGATCCCAGTCCACCAGGGCCAACTTCTGCCTTATCAGATTAAAATCGGCCTTGCCCCAATTTAGAAATTTTCCCTCTGGTCCCTCTTTATCCTTTTCCATTACCACCTTAAATATCACTGAATTGAGATCACTGTCACCAAAGTGCTCTGCTACTGACACTTCAGCCACCTGTCCGGCCTCATTTCCCAAGATTAAGTCCAATACCGCCCCCTCCCTTGTTGGACTTTCAACATATTGGCTCAAAAAGCCCTCCTGAATGACCCTTAGGAACTCTGCACCCTCTGGGCCCTTGACACTTTGGCTATCCCAATCAATATTCGGGAAGTTAAAATCCCCTACTATTACTACCCTGTTGTTTTCACACACCCCCGAGATTTGCCTACAAATATGTTCTTCTATTTCCGTCTGACTGTTTGGGGGTCTGTAGTATACACCCAGTAAGGTGCATGCCCCTTTTTTATTTCTCAATTCCACCCAAATAGCCTCATTTGAGGAACCCGCTAATATGTCATCCCTTCTTACAGCAGAAATAGATTCTTTGATTAATACTGCAACACCCCCTCCCCTTTTTCCCTGCTCTCTGTCTCTCCTGAGGATTCTATATCCTGGAATATTGAGCTGCCAGTCCTGCCCTTCCTTCAACCATGTTTCCGTAATGGCAACAATGTCGTACTCCCATGTGTTCAGTAACACCTTCAATTCATCCCCCTTGCTTCCAATACTCCTTGCATTAAAATAAATGCCGTTCAGACTTGCCCTACCCCATTGTGCTGGGGCATTCTTGTTCTGCCTCCCAATCTGACCATTTTTTTCCTCTATATTTACCTTCTCCTCACCCCCTATACTAGCTCCATGCTGTATCCCAACCCCCTGCCAAATTAGTTTAAACCTTCCCCAACAGTGCTAGCAAACCTCCCCGCCAGGATATTGGTCCCCCTATGTGCGTCTGCTTCCCCCAGTAATTGGGGTATTACCTGGACTGTACTTTGAGAGAGGGCTCAAAGTACTCCACTGCTTCATAACACCTGCAACGATTTATACTGTTCATGTTACAATGGTTATATTTGGATTTTTCATTTTTACAGTAACTCGCCAGTAACCCACTTTCCTTTGAAATCTTTGCTTGATGTCTCTCTGCCGGAGTTGCCGCTCTCCGCCTGACTGCTGATGACGTGTCTACTTTTGCATGTCATCCATTTCTTCATTTGCTTTGTAAATGGCTGTGATAACATCACTCATTAAATTAATGTTGCTGTACTCAGCCTGGTGTTTACAAACACCGTTGTTTTTTTTTGCTTCAGCTGCCTTTGCCTTGCAATCTAAAAGTTCCCCTAATCTGGGGCGGCACGGTGGCGCAGCGGTAAAGTTACTACCTTACAGCGTCCGAGACCCGGATTCGATCCTGACTTTGGGTGCTGTCTGTACAGCTTTTGTACAATCTCTGCGTGGGTTTTCTCCAGGTGCTCCGGTTTCCTCCCACACTCCAAAGATAAAAATGTCCCCAGTGTGTAGGATCGTGCAAGTGTACGCGGTAATCACTGGTCGGCGCGGACTCGATGGGCCGAAGAGCCTGTTTCCACGCTATTTCTTTAAGCTAGACTAAGCTAAACTGGTTACTCTCTCTTCTAATTTGACTTTTAAGTAACTTTTAATTTCCCAGTCAAATTCGAAGAGAGAGTAACCAGTTGGCCCAAAGTGTGTTGGCCCAAAGTCCCCATCACCCTTTTGCATGTTAAGTATTGTAAACTTGTGCATTTTGCATATGATTTCCAGAATTTCTTGCACCAGAAGTATTCACTCTTGCCATTTTCCAACATGGAGAATCAGTTTCGGAGTGAGACGCTCTCTGTTTCCCCTGCCTTCTTCCCCTCAGCCTGGTAGTGACTCTCGCTGTCGTTTATTGAAATGCAGGGTGCTATTCAGGTATTGTTCCCGATGTATGCAGATACATCATCGTGCCTCCAAGTTCTGAAACCAGGGCCAGAGCCGGTAGAAAGGTCCTGACCCGAGACTTCACCTATTCCTTTGCTGCCTGACCCACTCGGTTGCTCCAGTACTTTGTGTCTACCTAAAGCCGGCAAACTGGAGGCATCTCTCACAGATGTAGTCGTCCACTTCTGCTTGCAGCAACTAGGAGGAACAGCATTTCGTATTTTGTGTGGGCTTGTGAGATGCAACTCTCTGCATCAACGTCTATATCTCGCGTTTCCCTTTCCCGTGACTTTCAGTCTGAAGAAGGGTCTCGACCCGAAATGTCACCCGTTCCTTTCCTCCAGAGATGCTGCCTGTCCCGCTGAGTTACTCCAGCATTTTGTGTCTACCTTCGGTTTAATCCAGTATCTGCAGTTCCTTCCTACACATTTCGTCGACTTGCAAGTCGTGTTTCACTCTTATTGAGCTCGCCTCCCATTCTTTCGAAGGGACTCTTTCTAGATTAATGTAATCCAATCTGTTCCCAATTTATGGAGGCTATAAAATGTGGGACAAATAAAAACTCGCCAACCAACCTTCCTTCACATTTATACCATACTAGACCAAGTGGACCCGTTGGGCCCAAACCTCTCCTGCATTGGTGCAGCACCCTCTTCCACCCCTTCCCCCCCTTCCCTTCCCCTCCCTCCCTTCCCCCTCCCCCTTCACCTTCCCTTCCCCTTCCCCTCCCCCTTTCCCCTCCCCCTTTCCCCTCCCCCCTTCCCCTCCCCCCTCCCCTTCCCCTCCCCCTTCCCCCTCCTCCCATCCCCCTCCTCCCATCCCCTCCCCCCCACTACATCTCCCTCAACCCCCTTATCCCCCCTCCCTCCCTTATCCTCCCCCCTCCCTCCCTTCCCCTCCCTCCCTAGGAGATAGATTTAAACTTTAAATCCCCTCCCCTTCCCTTTCCCCCTTCCCCTCCCCCCCTCCCCCTTCCCCTCCCCCTCCCCCTTCCCCTCCCCTCCCCCTCCCCCTTCCCCTCCCCCCTCCCCTTCCCCTCCCCCTTCCCCTCCCCCCTCCCCTTCCCCTCCCCCTTCCCCTCCCCCCTTCCCCTCCCCCCTTCCCCTCCCCCCTTCCCCTCCCCCCTTCCCCTCCCCCTTCCCCTCCCCCCTTCCCCTCCCCCTTCCACTCCCCCCTTCCCTTCCCCTCTTCCCCTCCCCCTTCCTCCCTCCCCCTTCCCCTCCCCCCTCCCCTCCCCCCTCCCCTCCCCCCTTCCCCTCCCCCTTCCCCTCCCCCTTCCCCTCCCCCTTCCCCTCCCCCCTTCCCCTTCCCCTCCCCCTTCCCCTCCCCTCCCCCTCCCCCCCACTACATCTCCCTCAACCCCCTTATCCCCCCTCCCTCCCTTATCCTCCCCCCTCCCTCCCTTCCCCCTCCCTCCCTAGGAGATAGATTTAAGCTTTAAATCCCCTCCCCTTCCCTTTCCCCCTTCCCCTCCCCCTCCCCCTTCCCCTTCCCCTCCCCCTCCCCTTCCCCTTCTCCTCCCCCTCCCCCTTCCCCTCCCCCTCCCCTTCCCCTCCCCCCTTCCCTTCCCCTCTTCCCTTCCCCTTCCCCTCCTCCCTTCCCCTCCCCCCTTCCCCTCCCCCTTCCCCTCCCCCTTCCCCTCCCCTTCCCCTCCCCCCTTCCCCTCCCCCTTCCCCTCCCCCCTTCCCCTCCCCCCTTCCCCTCCCCCCTTCCCCTCCCCCCTTCCCCTCCCCCCTTCCCCTTCCCCTTCCCCTCCCCCTTCCCCTCCCCCTTCCCCTCCCCCTTCCCCTCCCCTTCCCCTCCTCCTTCCCCTCCTTCCCCTCCCCCTTCCCCTCCCCCTTCCCCTCCCCCTTCCCCTCCCCCTTCCCCTTCCCCTTCCCTTCCCCTCTCCCTTCCCCTTCCCTTTCCCTCCCCCCTTCCCCTTCCCTCCCCCTTCCCTTCCCCTTCCCCTCCCCCCTTCCCCTCCCCCCTTCCCCTCCCCCCTTCCCCTCCCCCTTCCCATCCCCCCTTCCCCCTCCTCCCATCCCCTCCCCCTCCCCCACTACATCTCCCTCAACCCCCTTATCCCCCCTCCCTTATCCTCCCCCCTCCCTCCCTTCCCCCTCCCTCCCTAGGAGATAGATTTAAACTTTAAATCCCTCCCCTTCCCCTCCCCCTCCCCCTTCCCCCTCCCCTCCCCCCTTCCCTTCCCCCCTTCCCTTCCCCCTTCCCTTCCCCCCTTCCCTCCCCCCTTCCCCTCCCCCCTTCCCCTCCCCCCTTCCCCTCCCCCCTTCCCCTCCCCCCTTCCCCTCCCCCCTTCCCCTCCCCCCTTCCCCTCCCCCCTTCCCCTCCCCCCTTCCCCTCCCCCCTTCCCCTCCCCCCTTCCCCTCCCCCCTTCCCCTCCCCCCTTCCCCTCCCTCCTTCCCCTCCCCCCTTCCCCTCCCCCCTTCCCCTCCCCCTTTCCCCTTCCCCCCCCCCCTTCCGGAACAAACAAACAAACAAACTTTAGTTTTAGTATATAGATTGTCCAACCAAATGGCTATGTTAAGCAGATTTTACAGATCCTCGTCACTGAAGACCCCTCGTTCACCAAATCCCATTCCAGACTGCTGGCACTCCAAGGTCTGTTCAAAGCCCCCTGCAGCTTCTGTTAAACAGGGATAAATAGTTTCTATTACAAAAGCTATCCCACAGAAGAAGATTTAAAGATTTCAAGATAGTGAGAAGAACGATTAGAGTAGAGAAAACTCTGGTGTTGGAGGCAGGAGAGGGAGCTGGGCTGTTTAGTTTAGTTTAGAGATACGGCGCGGAAACAGGCCCTTTCGCCCACCGGGTCCGCGCCGATCAGCGATCCCCGCACATTAACACTATCCTACACCCACTAGAGACAATTTGTACATTTACCAAGCCAATTAACCTACATACGTCTTTGGAGTGTGGGAGGAAACCGAAGATCTCGGAGAAAACCCACGCAGGTCACGGGGAGAAGGTGCAAACCCCGTACAGACAGCACCCATAGTCGGGATGGAACCCGGGTCTCCGGCGCTGCATTCGCTGTAAGGCAGCAACTCTACCGCTGCACCACCCTGCTGTTGGGAGAGTCCAAAGCATTAGCGCCTGGCTTCATGGGACTGAAGCTTTTGTGTGCAGCAGGTTCTTGAGAGAGGTGGAAGGATGATTTGTCTTATTGTTAGACCCATTCTTATTCTAGGAGGGTAGCGTTTGCCTGATACAGGATTTGTTTCAATGACCCCCTCGTTGAGCTGCCAAGTCTGCTGTGTCGAACAAACACTCTTGCTATATTTAGTATTTTTACAGCTTGCCTATATGGTTTGAATTTGGCCGTAATATCCATGTGCCTTCCCTCTCAATCTTTTGTTTCTTGTGCTGTTTTTCATGCTTTCTGCCTGTCATTTGCCGATGGGAAAATAAGATGCAACATAGGGGTTTTATTAATATGCAAAGCTGTTTCTTCCGCTACGATTAACATCTGGGGCCAATTTCTCAGACTTGGATTCTTCATAATCTGTCTGTTCTGCAGTCAACCTCGTGAAAGCGGACTGTCCTACTTGTCTGAAGAAGGGTCTTGACCCGAAACGTCACCCATTCCTTCTCTCCTGAGATGCTGCCTGACCTGCTGAGTTACTCCAGCATTTTGTGAATAAATACCTTCGATTTGTACCACCATCTGCAGTTATTTTCTTATTCTCCTTGTCGGTAGTTTGCTCGCCAGTTATTGCATCTCCAGTGGCACTATTCCAGTTATTGCATCTCCAGTGGCACTACTCCAGTTATTGCATCTCCAGTGAAGCATTACATCCATGGCAGGTCGGACTCGTGCAGGTCGAAACGCACGAGTCCGACCTGCCACAGATCTAATGCTCCACTAACCCAATGCACCCTGCAGAGCTGCAGTGGACGAGGCACCAGGGCAGCTGGGGTCGGCTGTGTGAAGCGTCGAGAAGCGGGGAGGAAGGAGCAATGTGATTAGAGGCTGGTTCATGACAGCTGCCAACTGTGTGTAGGAGAGCAGAACTGGAGAGGAATTGTGTGGCTGCATACAGTGGGTGTGGCAGAGCTCGGTAGAGACTGATTATGGTTCTGAACAGGGACGGGGAAGCCACAGTGGAGGAGTTAAGCGTGATTCCCTTGGTGTGGAAAGAAATCGATTTCTTTTGAAAAACTGCGGTTTGTTTAGAGGTCGCCAAGTCTCTACACCGTCCAGTGCCTTGTGGAGAGCGAGGGGGGATCCAGGAAATGTGCGCGGATCACGGGAGCAGCAAGTGAGTTTGAATAGCGTGTTGGATTGGAGCACAGGTATGGTGGAGGTGCAGTTTGAAGCTCTTTCTGTCGTGCCGGCAGGTGCGCGGGTGCAGGTGCTGAGGAGTGCGGGGCGGCCGATGTGATAACGGAGGCTGGAGGAGGAACAGGCTGAAGCTCGCCGTGAAGCAGGCTGCAACAGGTGGGGCCGCTGAACTATAAAGGAGCTCCGAGGGAGGCAGCATGGACAGCTGTCAACAGGGGCTGTGCGATGTGGAGCTGGCTCTCAGGCCATGCCCTGTCGAGACCAGCATCACAGCCCGGCATCAATTCAGTCTGAGGAAGGGTCTCGACCCGAAATGTCACCCATTCCTTCTCTCCCGAGATGCTGCCTGACCCGCTGAGTTACTCCAGCATGTTGTGAATAAATCAATTTGTACCAGCATCTGCAGTTATTTTCTTATACCGGCATCAATTCAGTTGCACTAGCAAGGTCTGTAACTGGACAAGAAGGATTTAAAGGCAATTTACTTCACGGCATCTGGACTCTGCAATTTCCATCTTTTATCTGCTCGTTTTTCGTTTAAAAGCAAGTTTCTTTCTGCCGGTGTTTCTTCACTTGTAGCCCCTCAAATCTTAACACGACTTTAACTTGTGTTTTGCCGGCGCCCGAGAAGAATAATTTTCCTCACTCAAATGGCGGCTGCCAGCCGTGGGCCAGGGCCTGCCCCTCCTGCTGTGCACGCCCTCCATTCGGAGACATCGCTCCCCTTCCATTCAGCCACAGTCTCTTGTGTGAGTGAGCGAGTGAGTGAGTGAGTCACTCCATGCACACTGTGCTCTTGTTTGGGGTTGACTTTCCCCGGGGTGTCTGGTCGCACTGAATGAATTGGAGCAGCGGCGAGAGGTGTAACTCAAGGATGGTGAGAGAGACCATGTGAAAGAGGGCATTGTGCACGCGGAGGCACTGGGTACGGTTGGAAAGCCAATAGTCATTGGAGGCTGTGAAGAAACAATGGTCATTTTGTTTTGCTTGAAAATGAAAGCTTCCTGTGCTCAGCTACTTAATTATTCATTGCCTGCTCATTTACTGGGATCCTTATTGACCCATTAAATGTCAGAAAGCTCGGTTACAGGTTGAGCTATGGACGATGGACAGACTGTGAGCTAAAGTATTTATTTCACAAAATGCTGGAGTAACTCAGCGGGTCAGGCAGCATCTCAGGAGAGAAGGAATGGGTGACGTTTCGGGTCGAGACCCTTCTTCAGACTGATGAGCGAAAAGCAGTCCAGTCCATCTCTCGCTCCACAGTGACAGCTTCTTACGCAGTCCGTCAGGATCAAGGCTGACTTGCACCCATTCCAGTTTTGTAGACAATAGGAGCAGGAGTAGGCCATTCGGCCCTTTGAGCCAGCACCGCCATTCACCGTGATCATGGCTGATCATGCACAATATCAGTACCTAGGCTTTGAGGTGGCTTCTGAGGCCAAAATGGGAACTTTAAACTCTTCCAACCATCTGGCAGGCGCTTGCAGCGGCCTGGAGTTGTAGACGGTGAATTCCATCGCCATTGCCCATAGAGTGTGGAACTGTAATAAGAAGCAAGTAGTGAGGTAGGTGCATGTGGTAGGGTCTGAAGAAGGGGCTCTGCCTGAAACGTCACCAATTCCTTTTCTCCAGAGATGCTGCCTGACCCTCTGAGTTACTCCATCTTCTCTTGTAGTAGAAGGCAGAACGTAGTAGATTGTATACACTGGAATTTAGAAGGATGAGAGGGGATCTTATAGAAACATATAAAATTATTAAGGGATTGGACACGCTAGAGGCAGGTAACATGTTCCCAATGTTGGGGGAGTCCCGAACCAGGGGCCACAGTTTAAGAATAAGGGGTAGGCCATTTAGAACGGAGATGAGGAAGAACTTTTTCACTCAGAGAGTTGTGAAGCTGTAGAATTCTCTGCCTTGGAAGGCAGTGGAGGCCAATTCTCTGGATGCTTTCAAGAGAGAGTTAGATAGAGCTCTTAATGGTAGCGGAGTCAGGGGGTATGGGGAGAAGGCAGGAACGGGGTACTGATTGAGAATAATCAGCCATGATCACGGTGAAGGGCTCGAAGGGCCGACTGGCCTACTCCTGCACCTATTGTCTATTGTCTATAATGCAGTTGTACAACGTCAGGTCCCAGAAACAACATGGAGATGAAAGACCAGTTAATCAAAGTTACTCATATTGGCTGAGTAGTTATCCAGGATTGAGGGACAGCTCTTTCCACACCACCTCGCCTTCTTGAATTGGTGCCTTGTTTAGAACGCAAGGCGCTGGAGTAACTCAGCAAATCAGGCAACATCTCTGGAGGACATGAAGAGGCAACGTTTCAGGTTGGGGCACTTCTTCAGACTCTGAGACTTTTTTGTTTGAGTTTGTAGAAGTCTCCTGACCAAAAATATTGCCCATCCATGACCTCCAGAGATACTGCCTCACCTGCTGAGTTACGCCAGCACTTTGTGTTCCGCCCAAGATTCCAGCATCTGCAGTTCCTTGTGCCTACCGTAATGATTGATAGTTGGCTAAAAATGAAGAAGGTTTTGAGCTCAAATTCACTTTTGTAATTTTCAAAATTAAGTCACATTTGCTAATCTAAGCTAAAATATGTTTTCCTGCCCTCTTCTCCCCCCCCCCCCCTTAAAAAAACAAATTATCTTCTCTACTTGATTTAACCTACATGTTTACTCTTAACATGAGTAAGGCGGCACGGTGGCGCAGCGGTAGAGTTGCTGCCTTACAGCGAATGCAGCGCCGGAGACTCAGGTTCGATCCTGACTATGGGCGCCGTCTGTACGGAGTTTGTACGTTCTCCCCGTGACCTGCATGGGTTTACTCCGAGATCTTCGGTTTCATCCCACACTCCAAAGACGTACAGGTATGTAGGTTAATTGACTGGGTAAATGTAAAAAAAATTAAAAAATTGTCCCTAGTGGGTGTAGGATAGTGTTAGTGTGCGGGGATCGCTGGTCGGCGCGGACTCGGTGGGCCGAACGGCCTGTTTCCGCACTGTATCTCTAAAAAAAATTTTTTTTTTAATTAAAAAAAAACTGCACACTAAGAAGCTGAAGGTATCACCGTGGGGCAAATAAAGGTATGGTGTGCCAATAATGCACACATTCTGAGTGAATTATTTAAAAAATATTCATGAATGGTACGGACGGAACAGTGCGGCACGGTGGCGCAGCGGTAGAGTTGCTGCCTCACAGTGCCAGGGACCCGGGTTCCATCCTGCCTGCGGGTGCTGCCTGTGTGGAGTTTGTGCGTTCTCCCCGTGACCGCGTGGGTTTTCCCCGGGTGTTCCTCCCACATGTCGAAGACGTGCAGGTTTGTAGGTTCATTGTAAATTGTCCTGAGTGTGTAGGATAGAACGAGTCTTCTGGTAGGCATTGACTCAGTAGGCCGAAGGGCCTGTTTCCACGCTGCATCTCTAAACTCAACCAGGATGACTATCGTCGGTTTGCAAGGAAAACAGATATTGCATACAAATTGAAACTGCACAAGCAAGCAGGAGAAACACTGATGGAGAAGTGGTTAAGTTGTGGGGCGGTGGAGACTGGAGCTAACATTCCACAGCTACACATTCAAATCCTACAACGACAGCTATGCAAATTCTGTTTATATGGATTTTGTTTGCATTAACATTATATTGGTGGCCCTGAGCTGCAGATTTTTGTAAGAAGCTGTCTGGTTTACTAATGTCCTTCAGAGGGAGGTCAGAGTTTTAATTGCGCTATGAAATGGCCGAGCCATATTGTCTTTAGTTTCATTTAGTTTAGAGATACAGCGCGGAAACAGGCCACTTGGCCCATCGAGTCCGCATCGACCAGCGATCCCCGCACTTTAACACTATCCTACACAATCTAGGGCAGCACGGTGGCGCAGCGGTAGAGTTGCTGCCTTACAGCGAATGCTGCGCCAGAGACCCGGGTTCCATCCCGACTACGGGTGGTGCCTGTACGGCGTTTGTACGTTCTCCCCGTGATCTGCGCGTGTTTTCTCCGAGATCTTCAGTTTCCTCCCACACTCCACAGACGTACAGGTTTGTAGGTTAATTGGCTTGGTAAATGTAAACAGAAAACTGTCCCTAGTGGGTGTAGGATAGTGTTAATGTGCGGGGATCGCTGGTCGGCGCGGACCCGGTGGGCCGAAGGGCCTGTGTCCGCGCTGTATCTCTAAACTAAACTAAACTAGATGTCAACTTACTTACATCGGTGAAACCAAACGCAGGCTCGGCGATCACTTCACTCAACACCTGCGCTCGGTCCTTGTTAACCAATCTGATCTCCCGGTGGCCGAGCACTTTAACTCCCCCTCCCATTCCTAGTCTGACTTTTCTGTCATGGGCCTCCTCCAGTGCCATAGTGAAGCCCACCGGAAATTGGAGGAACAGCACCTCATATTTCGCCTGGGCAGCTTGCAGCCCAGCGGTATGAACATCGACTTCTCCAACTTTAGATAGTTCCTCTGTCCCTCTCTTCCCCTCCCCCTTCCCAGATCTCCCTCTATCTTCCTGTCTTCACCTATATCCTTCCTTTGTCCCGCCCCCCTGACGTCAGTCTGAAGAAGGGTCTCGACCCGAAACGTCGCCCATTCCTTCTCTCCCGAGATGCTGCCTGACCTGCTGAGTTACTCCAGTATTTTGTGAATGGAAACTAAACTAGGGATAATTTACACTTTATACCAAGACAAGTAACCTGTGCGTCTGTGAAGTGTGGGAGGCAACCAAAGATCTCGGAGAAAACCCACGCAGGTCACGGGGAGAACGTACAAACTCCGTCCAGACAAGCACCCGAAGACAGGATTGAACCCGGGTCTCTGGCGCTGTGAGGCAGCAACTCTATCACTCGCCCATTGTCGATGTGGCACTGGGCAACCTCTGCTGCTACCGTCTTCAGTTTCTTCAGTGGCATTGTTCAGGTGGTTTTGTGGCTTTTCACTTGATATTTGGGCTGTGGACAAGTTTATTTTAAGAACAGATTATTCTGTAAATGTTTTGTGGTCGGGAGATCGCTGGTTGACAACCTAAAGTTGGCCTATGGAGCCTGCAGGAACACTGGCCTTTGAGATGAAAGGATTTGAGCACAGAAGTAAAGATGTCTTGCTGCAAATGCATGGGACCTTGGCCAGCCTGCACTAGAGTGCTGTATACAATGTTGGTTTCCGTAAACCAGGAATAAAAATGCCAAGAGTGTAGGAAGGAACTGCAGATGCGCAGATCTCAAACCGAAGATAGACACAAAAAGCTGGAGTAACTCAGTGGGACAGGCAGCATCTCCGGAGCGAAGGATTGTCGGGTGACATTTCGGGTCGAGACCCTTCGACAGAAAGAGGGAGTGTAGCAGAAGTTCACGAGACACTTTACAGGGATGGTGATCTTGACTTCGGAAAAACTGAGTAGATCTCTGTAAAGCGTTGCAAAATGTTAGAGCTCACTTACTTACGGCATAGTGGCACTGAGGAAATTGAAAAAGATTGTCGAGGTGGGTGGGGGTGGGGGGGATTTGCATCTCTTCAATCCTTTTGACTCAAACCTTCTGCCTTTTCATCTCTGGCTTTTTATTTCCACCATCTGCCCATCAAAACCCCTCTTCAACCTGTGAACTCCCACAATCCGTCAGAACAAGAAAGATCCCAACCCCAAACATCACCTTTCCATGTCCTCCGAAGATCCTGTCTGACCCACTTGATTTACACCAGCAATTTGTGTGCATTTAGCGACTAGCGTCTGCAGTTCCTTGTATGGACATGGATGGGTAGATTTTTTTAGATTTAGAGATACAGCGCAGAAATAGGCCCTTCGGCCCGCCGGGTCCGTGCCGCCCAGCGATCCCCACACACATTAACACTATCCTACACCCACTAAGGACAATTTTTACATTTGCCCAGCCAATTAACCTACAAACCTGTACGTCTTTGGAGTGTGGGAGGAGATCGAAGTTCTCGGAGAAAACCCACGCAGGTCACGGGGAGAACGTACAAACTCCGTACAGTACAGCACCCGTAGTCAGGATCGAACCCGAGTCTCCGGCGCTGCATTCGCTGTAAGGCAGCAACTCTACCACTGCGCCACCGTGCTGCACGATTGCACTGATGTGGTGGGCCGAAAGGCCTGTTTCTCTGACCTATGATTCTCGGACACTGACTCTCATGTGGACCTTGCTGTCAATGCTTTAAGAGTGCAAGTGCTTTCCATTTTTCTATGCGTCTACCTTGCAAGTAAATGTAGCCCATAATAGTATAATAGGCCTGCTTGCTGTTTGTTTATTGACGCAAGATGAAGTGGGATGATTGTACGTTAGAAATCACTGAGATCTTTGTTCGTTGTTTGATTAAATGGTTTCTGTTGATTTAAACTGGGTAGCTGCTCATTGTTGATGTTGACATGGATAAGGGCTGAAACCAAGCCATTGTAGACTGCAGTTCGATCACGCTATCACACCGATCTTAAATAAGATAGCACAAAATGTGAATTTCCTTTTGCAGTTCTGGGGAATGACGGGCTCTGATAAACTCATCTACTTGAACCATCTATACACTAAAACTCTCATTTGTTTGTTTGTTTGTTCCTGAACTACAGCCAAAATGGTACACGATAGCGCGACAATTTTAGGCCCACCCAACTCACCGTCATCCCTTTGGTGCTAATGGAAGAGGTTTCATTGAAATCGGTGTTATATTTTTTAAGTTATTCACATTTTAAAGTTTAAATCTGTCTCCTAGGCAGGGAGGGAGGGGGGAGGGGTGGGGAGGGAAGGAGGGGGAGGAGGGAGGATAAGAGGGATGGAGTGCCAACTGTCCCGTATTAGTCAGGACATCCTGTATTTTGGGCTAAATTAGTTTGTCCCGTACAGGACCACCCTTGTCCCGTATTAGTAGGGTTGCCAACTTCCTCACTCCCCAAATAAGGGACAACGGGTGACGTCACCGCCCCGCGCCCCACGTGACCTCTCCCAGCCAGCGGCCATGTGCTCCCGCTCCACCAATGGCGGCCGCCATTGGCGGAGCGGGAGCTCGTGGCCGCTGGCTGGGTGAGGTCACGTGGGGCGTGGGGCGGTGACGTCACCCTCTGTTCCGTATTTGGGGAGTGAGGAAGTTGGCAACCCTAACTGAGGTTCTCTGGTAATCTTCCAATTCATTGCCCAACGAGTTGTTCACATTGGCTGGGTTCCCATTCCTTCTCTCCTGAGATGCTGCCTGACCTGTTGAGTTACTCCAGCATTTTGTGAAATAAATACCGTCGATTTGTACCAGCATCTGCAGTTATTTTCTTATACCGGCATTGGCAGGGTGCTTTTTGTAATGGAGAGCATTGTTTAGGAAGCAGGGATTAAATGTGCTTGGTTGCTCAGTAGGATGTATTTATAGACAATAGACAATAGGTGCAGGAGGAGGCCATTCGGACCTTCGAGCCAGCACCGCCATTCAATGTGATCATGGCTGATCATTCTCAATCAGTACCCCGTTCCTGCCTTCTCCCCATACCCCCTGACTCGGCTATCCTTAAGAGCTCTATCTAGCTCTCTTGAATGCATTCAGAGAATTGGCCTCCACTGCCTTCTGAGGCAGAGAATTCCACAGATTCACAACTCTCTGACTGAAAAAGTTTTTCCTCATCTCAGTTCTAAATGGCCTACCCCTTATTCTTAAATTGTGGCCCCTCGTTCTGGACTCCCCCAACATTGGGAACATGTTTTCTGCCTCTAACGTATCCAACCCCTTAATAATCTTATACGTTTCGATAAGATCTCCTCTCATCCTTCTAAATTCCAGAGGTGAACTTAAACTATCAGGGTAAACCAAGGTGCTGGTGAAATCCATGAGCCCATGAATAGATTTACAGCAACTCAAGAGTACGGAAGCCTTCATAGTCTTTCATCGGCCAGTGCTTTGTAGCACAGCAAACCATTAAGTTCCTCAAGCCCGCCTAAACCCTTTCTAGATATCACATCCTTGCTCTTTATTCCTAAATCTTTTCCATTTTGTATTCACATTTAGTTTAGTTTAGTTTAGTTTTGTTTAGAGATATAGCGCAGAAACAGGGCCACCAGGTCAGCACCGACCAGCGATCCCTGCATATTTAACACTATCTTGCACCCACTCGGGGAAATGTTTACATTTAACCAAGCCAATTAACCTATAAACCTGCACGTCTTTGGAGTGCGGGAGGAAACCGGCGATCTCGGAGAAAACCCACGGGGAGAACGTACAGACAGCAGCCGTAGTCGGGATGGAACCCGGGTCTCCGGCACTGCATTCGCTGAAAGGCAGCAACTCTACCGCTGCGCCACCGTGACCGCCCCAGCGTCCTGTTTGCTTTGGAAGATTGCAAGTGAATTTCTAACTGCCGCCCTCTTAGGCGGGGCATTCCAAATCATGAAACGACACGGTGGCGCAGTGGTAGAGTTGTTGCCTTGCGGCACTAGAGACACGGGTTCAATCCTGACTACGGGTGCTGTCTGTACGGAGTTTGTGCGTGCTCCCCGTGACCCGCGTAGGGTTTCCCCGGGTGTCCCGGTTTCCTCCCACACTCCAAAGACGTGCGAGCCTGTGCGGGCTAGTTTGCTTCAGTAAAAATTGTACAATTGTCCCGCGTGCATAGGATAGTGCTAGAGTATGGGGTGATTGTTTGTCGGTGCTGACTCGCTGGGCCAAAGGACATGTTTCCGTGCTGGATCTCCGAAACTAAAACTATGCACGATGTAAAAATCAGTACAAAGGGTGGTTATCGGAATTAGGAGGGCAAAGGGAAGGCACGGGACACGAGGGAGGAGGTGGCTTGTGGTCCACACAGAGGTACCTCATCCTGTGTAGCAGCACTTTTCCTTCATAAAAGCAGTAGGGATAAGCAAGATAATTACAGGCATCTGACTTGAGTTTAGTTTATTCTCACAAATACAGGGTTACAGTGAAAAGCTCTTGTTGCATGCTAACCAGTCAGCGGAAAGACGTGATTACAATCGAGCCGTCCACAGTGTGCAGATACATGATAAAGGGAATAACGTTTAGTGCAAAATAAAGTCCAATAAAGTCAGTTCAAACATAGTCCAAGGGTCTCCAATGAGGCAGATCTCTAGTTGTTGGTAAGATGGTTCAGTTGCCTGATTACAGCTGGGTAGAAACTGAATCTGGAGCTGTGCGATATCAGTACATTTCTGTACTTCTTCCCTTCTGGGAGAGGGGAGAAGAGGGGAGTGTTTTGTGTGTGACTCCTCTTTGATTTTGCTGCTGGCCTTGCCAAGGCAGCACAAGGTATAAATGGAGTCAATGGAAGGGAGGTTGGTTTGTGTGATGTTCTGGGCTGTGTCCACGACTCTCTGCAATTTCTTGCGATTGTGGTTGGAGCTGTTGCCAAAACTATGCTGTGATGCATCCCAACAATATGCTCTCCGCGGCACATCTGAAGAAGTTTGTGTACGTTGTTGGGACATGCCGAACTTCCTAAGTCTTCCAAGGAAGTGAAGCGTTGGTGTGCTTTCTTGGCCGTTGGTTATTGGGGGGGAAAAAGTCTGAGGGGCAGGAATGTTCGATATTTGGAAAGGAAGGGATTAATCAAAGATGGTCAGTATGGCCTTTGCAAGGCAAAAACCCTTTCCAGCCAATATAGTTGAAGAACAAATTTACCGCTTTGTCGAACACTTGCGCTTGGTCTGCAAAGGCCTACTGGATTTCCCGGTTGCCAACCATTTTAGCTCCCCCTCCCATTCCCATACTGAACTTTCTTTCCTTGGCCTCCTCCATCGCCAGTGAGGCCACGGGCAAACTGGAGGAACAGCGCCTCATATTCCGCTTGGGTAGCCTACAACCCAACGGTGTGAACTTTGAAGTCTCCAATCTTAGGGAAGTAACCCACAAACTAACTCACTTCCTCCTCCACTTTCTTCCCCCAAGACCCCCTCCTTTCTTTCCCCCTACTCCCCTCCCCTGAACTCTGATTGACCTTGTATTGGTTATCTCTCCTCCCCCCCCTCCACCTGCATCCCTTTCAATGTCCCTTTCAATGCAACTTTTCTATCCCTGAGCTAACCAATTCTCAACTCTTGTAGGTATCACAAAATGCTGGAGTAACTCAGCGGGTCAGGCAGCATCTCAGGAGAGAAGGAACAGGTGACGTTTCGGTTCGAGACCCGAAATGTCACCCATTCCTTCTCTCCTGAGATGCTGCCTGACCCGCTTAGTTACTCCAGCATTTTGTGATACCTTCGATTTGTACCGGCATCTGCAGTTATTTTCCTACACTAATTCTCAACTCTTTGTCCTTTCTGGGCTCACACCTCTCTTTTCACCTCTGGTCTTTGTCCAATAATTTGCCTCTGGGGGAAAAAAAACCCTCGCCAGTGTTCACCTATCACCGGCCATGCTCTGTCCTGCCCTTCCTCTTCTCCTGCTCCCCCTGCAATCAGTCTGATGAAGGATCTCAACCAGAAATGTCACCAATCCATGTTACTCCAGAGAAGCTGCCAGTTCCACTGAGTTATCCCAACATTTTGTGTCTCTCTTAGGAATGTCACTGTACCTAGATATATGTGACAATAAAGTACCATTGAAGTGGTGACAGAATGTTTTGTTGAATTCAGTGTGGTTCACATGGTCTACATGCACCAGTAAGGGTCATTGACAAGATTATACAGGGCCCTAGTGAGACCGCACCTGGAGTCAGTTGTACAGGGCCCTAGTGAAACCGCACCTGGAGTACTGTGTGCAGTTTTGGTCTCCAAATTTGAGGAAGGATATTCTTGCTATTGAGGGCGTGCAGCGTAGGTTTACTAGGTTAATTCCTGGAATGGCGGGACTGTCGTATGTTGAAAGACTGGAGCGAATAGGCTTATATACACTGGAATTTAGAAGGATGAGAGGGGATCTTACCGAAACATATACGATTATTAAGGGGTTGGACACATTAGAGGCAGGAAACATGTACCCAATGTTGGGGGAGTCCAGAACCAGGGGCCACAGTTTAAGAATAAGGGGTAGGCCATTTAGAACGGAGATGAGGAAAAACCTTTTCAGTCAGAGAGTTTTGAATCTGTGGAATTCTCTGCCTCAGAGGGCAGTGGAGGCCAATTCTCTGAATGCATTCAAGAGAGAGCTAGATAGAGCTCTTAAGGATAGCGGAGTCAGGGGCTATGGGGAGAAGGCAGGAACGGGGTACTGATTGAGAATGATCAGCCATGATCACATTGAATGGCGGTGCTGGCTCGAAGGGCCGAATGGCCTACTCCTGCACCTATTGTCTATTGTAAGATCTCGCTCGGAGGCTTGCCCTAGATGTTCAGACCCTTTAGCTTTCCAAATTGGGTGGCTTTTAGGAGAAAGAGGGTAGGCGGTGGAGGGATGGTTTTACGATTGGATGCTTATGTCCAGTGACGTACCAGGGGGAGCAGTTTAGTTTAGTTTAGAGATACAGCGCGGAAATAGGCCCTTCGGCCCACCAAATCCTTACCGACCAACGATCCCCGCACATAAACACTACCCTACCCACACACTAGCTACATTTTTACATTTATACCAAGCCAATTAACCTACAAACCTATACATCTTTGGAGTGTGAGAGGAAACTGAAGATCTCGGAGAAAATCCATGCAGGTCACGGGGAGAACGTACAAACTCCATACAGACAGCACCCGTAGTTGGGATTGAACCCGGGTCTCTGGCACGATAAGGCAGTAGCTCTATCGTGCCAACAAGTTCTTGGACTCTTGGTGTTTGTAGTATATATTAATGATTTGGATATCAATGTGGGGCAGCATGATTGGTAAGATCACACAAAAAACTGGTAGTTAATTTAATTTATTGTCACGTGTACCGAGGTACAGTGAAAAACATTTTATTGTGTGCTATCCTGTGAGCGGGAGCATTAGAGATTTACAATCGAGCTGTCGATTCTGTATAGACACAGGGTAAAGGAAATACAGCACAAATGCTGCTGTTGGAAGTAAAGGCTTAAAAAAGAGGAGTGATTGGAATGAGTGATGGCAGATCTGCTTCTGGAACTGAAACGCCTGGCTTTTTAGATTTAGATTTTAAAATTAGAGATACAGCGCGGAAACAGGCCCTTCAGCCCACCGAGTCCACGCCGCCCAGCGATCCCCGCACATTAACACTATCCTACACGCAATAGGGACAATTTTTACATTTTACCCATTCAATTAACAGACAAACCTGTACGTCTTTGGAAACCGAAGATCTCGGAGAAAACCCCGACACAGGTCACGGGGAGAACGTACAAACTCCGTACAGACGGCGCCCATAGTCAGGATCGAACCTGAGTCTCCGGCGCTGCATTCGCTGTAATGCAGCATCTCTACCGCTGCGCCACCGTGCCGCCCTTGGGCACCATTTTTGCATTCCTCCCCATCTTTGCATTCATAGTGAGGAGGATGGGTATGGACTCCAAGATGATATTGATCAGTTGGTAAAATGGACAGGGCGACAACTGATTGAATTGAATCCTGACAAGTGCAAGATGCATTCGGAGAATTGATAAGGTTAGCATGAGCACAATGAATAGTTGGGACCTCGGGAGTATCGTGGGACAGAGAGACGTTGGCATGTACAAGACCTGGGATTCTGGAAGCTGGCAACACTTAAGGCACAAAGGAGACACATCTGGCAGCTGGGGTCCAGAATATGAGCAGGGGGATGTATGTGGTGCAACTTTATAAAACTGGAGGAAACTGAACGGGGACAAGGTAGAGATTATCAAAATTATGAGAGGCATCTCAGAGGCTGTTAAATTACAAAGTTTAATAGGCATTTACAGCAACTTGGAATGGAAAGGAACTGAGAGATATGGACCTAATGTGGGCAAATGGGGTTTGTATAGACCAACCTCATGGTTGGCATGGAAAAGCTGGGCTGAAGGGCCTGCTTCTATGCTGTACAGCTGTGTGATGCACAGAGAGGATGTTTAGTGGGAAAGTTCCCCATGGCGATAGTCTAAAAGTAGAGTCCAGCGCTTTGTGTCTGTCTAAAAGCAGAAGTGACCGGGTTAGGGTGAGGTTTATAGAAGGAATCTGAGGAAATTTTTTTCAGAGGGTAGTTTAAATCTGGAATGCAGTGGCCGGGGGAGCGGTGGAGACAGATCTTCGTGCCTGGCGGATGTTTTGAATGGATTTGGTGATTGAGACTCTGCGGCTCCCTGGGCTCGGAAGCTGCAAAGATTCATCATCGTCCCAGTGGATCATCGTTACCTCCTGGTGTGGCAGGTGAGGTTTAACGCAGAGAAAGAGCATGCATTTTGAAGGGTATAATGAGAGCTAACCTGAAGTAAAGCGTGTCTTATTGTCACATGTCCCAGATAGAAAAATGAAATTCTCACTTGCAGCAGCACAACACAATATGCGACCAGACTGGAGCGACTAGGCTTGTTTCCACTGGAATTTAGAAGGATGAGAGGGGATTTTATTGAAACATATAAGATTATTAAGGAGTTGGACACGTTAGAGGCAGGAAACATGTTCCCAATGTTGGGGGAGTCCAGAACCAAGGGCCACAGTTTAAGAATAAGGGGTAGGCCATTTAGAACAGAGATGAGGAAAAACTTTTTCAGTGAGAGAGTTGTAAATCTGTGGAATTCACTGCCTCAGAAGGCAGTGGAGGCCAGTTCTCTGAATGCTTTCAAGAGAGAGCTAGATAGAGCTCTTAATGATAGCGGAGTCAGGGGTTATGGGGAGAAGGCAGGAATGGGGTACTGATTGAGAATGATCAGCCATGATCACATTGAATGGTGGTGCTGGTTCGTAGGGCCAAATGGCCTCCTCCTGCACCTATTGTCTATGTAAACATAGTACACTGTAAACAATATCATAAACGAGAAAAAAAGTTCAGTGTGTGTATAAATACACATACTCACAATTACATATATATACACACAGATATATATGTCTATACAATCAAGATATGAATATTGATTTCTCTAACTTCAAATAATCCGTGCATTCCCTCTCCCTCCATCCCTCCCTCACCCAAATCGCACCAGCTTCTTGTTCTCACCTAGCAAACATCTAACAATAGCCTGTTTCCTTTATCATTATATATCTTTCATTCATTTGTTCTATACCTCTCTTCATCACCGTCTATACCTCTCGTCTCCCTTTCCCCTGACTCCAGTCTGAAGATGGGTCTCGACCCGAAATGTCCCCCATTCCTTCTCTCCAGAGATGCTGCCTGACCCGCTGAATTACTCCAGCATTTTGTGTCGACCTTACTATTACTAGCTCCAGCTGCACTCAAGTACAGTAGATAGAGCAAAGGGAAAGATGCAGTGCAGAATCAAGTTCTCAGCATTATAGCGCACCAGTTCCAGAGACAAAGTCCAATGTCCACAATGCAGTGGAGGTGCATTAGACAGTACCCGAACTTCTGGAAGGGCCGTTCAGAAGCCTAATAACAGAGGTGAAGCAGCAATAGAAATGGGATTTAGCACAAGGATATGCTTGGATGTGGATATGCACTACCCTTTATTTTTTCTAAAAACCCCCTTAGAAGGGCCCCCATTGCCAAAAGTGTTTTTATTTTTTGTTTCATTTAGAGATACAGGGCAGGAACAGGTTCTTCGGGCCACCAAGTCTGCTCCGACCAGCGATCCCCGCACACTAGGGACAATTTACATTTATACCAAGCCAATTAACCTACAAACCTGCACGTCTTCGGAGTGTGGGAGGAAACCGAAGATCTCGGAGAAAACCCCCGCAGGTCACGGGGAGAACGTACAAACTCCGTACAGACAGCACCCGTAGTCGGGATCGAACCCGGGTCTCTGGCGCTATAAGGCAGCAACTCTGGCGCCACCTTGTTTCTGAGTCTAAATTTCTAAATTTTCCCACTTGAATTTCTTTTTTCAGATATGTTTATGGGGTATTAAGTATTTGAGTGGGCCTTTTTAATCTATATGAACCGTAATGGAAAACTGGAGATTTGTGCACTGAGTTTCTGCAGGATCAGTTAGACAAATATATCAGAGTGTAAGAACTAATCTTAGCGAAGTATCAAACAATGCCTTGGATGCTATTACAAAGTTTGGTTAGAGTGACAGAGGGATTTTTGTTTTCTTTGGATGCTTCTGGTGAAACTGGAAATAAATGTCCTTATTAATCTACATTTGGCAGGAGTTCAAAGAGAAAAAATGTTGTATTGTTTCAAAACCATTGATGGGGGTGGGGGACGGGGTAGGGGAACTGCAGATTTGCCTTTCAAACTTCCCTTTAAATTTAACAAACGTGGAGACTGCAACATGTAATATTGGCCGGGGGGACTGAAAAGGGAAAAAGCTTGTGAAATTATAATTTCTTATTGTCGAGGATGAATGTACAAAGGCTCACAATGCAGCCATTGAAGCATTCGATTGAGCGAGGCAAGATCTTGAACACAACAATCCATGGGGGGGGGGATGTGTAGGAAGGAAATGCAGATGCTCAGAAGGTTATAAGTAATAGTAGTCGATTAGGCCATTCGACCCATCAAGTCCACTCCGCCATTCAATCATGGCTGATCTATCTCTCCCTCCTAACCCCATTCTCCTGCCTTCTCCCCCTAACCTCTGACACCTGTATTAATCAAGAATCTATCTATCTCTGCCTTAAAAATATCCACTGACTTGGCCTCCACAGCCTTCTGTGGCAAAGAATTCCACAGATTCACCACTCTCTGACTAAAGAAATTTCTTCTCATCTCCTTCCTAAAAGAACATCCTTTCATTCTGAGGCTATGACCTCTAGTCCTAGACTCTCCCACTAGTGGAAACATCCACTCCACATCCACTCTATCCAAGCCTTTCACTATTCTGTATGTTTCAATGAGGTCCCCCCTCATTCCTCTAAACTCCAGCGAGTACAGGCCCAGTGCTGACAAATGCTTATCATAGGTTTACCTACTCATTCCTGGGATCATTCTTGTAAACCTCCTCTGGATCCTCTCCAGAGCCAGCACATCTTTCCTCAGATATGGGGCCCAGAATTGCTCACAATATTCAAAATGTGGCCTTACCAACGCCTTCTAGAGCCTCAGAATTACATCCCCGTTTTTGTATACAAGCCCTCTTGAAATAAATGTTAGCATTGAGTTTGCTTTCTTTATGACCAATTCAACTTGCAAATTAACTTTTTGGGAATCCTGCACCAGCACTCCCAAGTCCCTTTGCACCTCCGATTTCTGGATTCTCTCTCCATTTAGAAAATAGTCTGCGCCTTTATTCCTACTACCAAAATGCATGACTCCACACTTTGCTACACCTTTTTCCATCTGCCACTTCTCTGCCCACTCTCCCAACCTGTCCAAGTCCTTCTGCAGAGTCCCTTGCTTTCCCTGCACTACCTGCCCCTCCATCTATTTCCGTATCATTCGCAAACTGGCCAAAGAGCCTTCAATCCCCTCGTCCAAATCATCAGTATACACCGTGAAGAGTTGCGGCCCCAGCACCGAGCCCTGCGGAACTCCGCTAGTCACTGGCAGCCGACCAAAAAAAGCCCCCTTTATTGCCACTCTTTGCCTTCTGTCATCTAGCCAACTGCTATCCATGCAAGTGTAAGAAAATAACTGCAGATGCTGGTACAAATCGAAGGTATTTATTTCACAAAATGCTGGAGTAACTCAGCATGTCAGGCAGCATCTCAGGAGAGAAGGAATGGGTGACGTTTCAGGTCGAGACCCTTCTTCAGACTATTCATGCTAGTATCTGCCCTTTGATACCATGGGCTCCCATCTTCCTTAGCAGCCTCACGTGCGGCACCTTATGAAAGGCCTTCTGAAAACCTAAGTAAACAACATCTACTGGCTCTCCTTTGTCTGTCCTGCTATTTACTTCTTCAAAGAATTCTGGCAAATTTGTCAAACAAGCCCTACCCTTCACAAAGCCAATGCTGACTTCGGCCTATTTTATCGTAAACCTCTAAGTACACCCTAACTTCATCCTTTTTATAAAGGACTCTAAAATCTTACCAACCACCTGAAGTTAGCCTGACCGGCCTGTAGTTCTCACCATTCTGCTTTGTTCCCTTCTTGTGCAGTGAGGTAATATTGGCAATTTTCCAATCATCTGGGACCACTCGTGTCTCTAGTGATTTCTGAAATATCACTATCAATGCCTCCACAAGCTCTAAAGCTCCCTCTTTCAGAACCCTAGGGTGCAGTCCATCCGGTCCAGGTGACTTATTCACCGTCAGCCCTTTCAGCTTCCCAGGCCCCTTCTCCCTAGTGATCGCCACTCCACTAACTTCCAACCCCTTACTCTGTTGAATTTCAGGCACGTAGCTGGTGTCTTCCACTGTGATGTTGTAGTTCGTGCCCTATGAACAGAATAGTCAGACAACCGAATTCGTATAACCTCTTTATTCTACTCACCCAGGTGGGAGAGAGTCTAGAAACCGGAGCGTTTAGAAACACTCAGGAAGCTAGTGTTGTCTCTCTCCCCGAATGCTAACAATTACACATATTTATACCCAAAATACATTTCCTGTTGCTACCATATATGGCAAGTTTTACAATGTCCTATAAATCTTTATGTCCCCTTTAGGACCCCCCATGTCCTCCGTGTCCTGTGTGACCTACATGTCCTCGGTATTCCCAGGACCAAAGAACAGTCGATATGACCAAATGTTCCCCTTAACCATCAAAGGATGGTCAACCATCAAAGCCTTAAAGCCAGTTGCCCATATCAAAGGATGCACTTAGCCATAAACCGTGCCTCTGTGCTGTCAACAGGATGTCCTGACAACATAATCGAGCTGGAGCTTTTACACCTTTTTTACACCCCTGCAATAAAACCCATATGGCCAAATGCTAGAATGTTTAACCCCTTACAGTGAAGACTGATGCATCATTCTCCAACGGTCCAACGTCCACTCTTACCTCTTTCTTACTCTTTATATAACTGAAGAAACAATAGGCAATAGACAATAGGTGCAGGAGGAGGCCATTCGGCCCTTCGAGCCAGCACCGCCATTCAATGTGATCATGGCTGATCATTCTCAATCAGTACCCCGTTCCTGCCTTCTCCCCATACCCCCTGATACTCCTTAAGAGCTCTATCTAGCTCTCTCTTGAATGCATTCAGAGAATTGGCCTCCACTGCCTTCTGAGGCAGAGAATTCCACAGATACAAACTCTTGCCATCCTCTTTTATATTATTGGCTAGTTTACCTTCATATTTCATCTTTTCTCCCCATTTGGCCTTTTCAGTTACCTTTTGTTCTTTAAAAGCTTCCCAATCCTCTAATCTTTGCTTGTTTACACCAAAGATAGATACAAACTCAGCCGTTCAGGCAGCATCTCTGGAAAAAAAGAGATAGGTGATGTTTTGGGTCGAGATCTTCAGATCGAGGGTCGGGGGAGAGGGAAACTATAGGTCTTACTTTAGTGCTAGCTGGAGATTTTCCTCAAACTCTGCCGGGAATTCAGATGATATGAATGCCTGTATGAAAGCATCATATATTTAGGAAAATGTTACGCAATCGCGCTTGAAAACCACTTTACAAGTGCATTTGATCGGCAATCCATCTGCAGGAGGGTTTGCTTTGAATTTGTTCAAATTCGGAAATGAGAAAATTAAATGAGATGGCTCAACAATAGACAATAGGTGCAGGAGGAGGCCATTCGGCCCTTCGAGCCAGCACCGCCATTCAATGTGATCATGGCTGATCATTCTCAATTAGTACCCCATTCCTGCCTTCTCCCCATACCCCCTGACTCCGCTATCCTTAAGAGCTCTATCCAGCTCTCTCTTGAATGCATTCAGAGAATTGGCCTCCACTGCCTTCTGAGGCAGAACAAGAATGATGTTGACAAAGACCTGGGCCAAATTGTTAACAACACTTCAGGCAAGCTGTTTACCCAAATGTCACTCAATGCTCTTTGAATGGCCAAAGGTTGCGTGCTAAAGTAATTTTAGGTGCCAAAAATTCACCGCGCAGGTTATGATTAATGACATCTGCAAAATCTTTTGTGTACAACCTGTACCATGTACGTCTATCGACCATGCGACAGATATTTCAGACAGGTGCACTTCCTGGTGACAAGGAACTGCAAATGCTGGCTTACCGGGGAGAAACACAAAGTGTTGGAGTAACTCAGCAGGTCAGGCATCATCTATCGAGGATATGGAGAGAAGATGCTTCGGATCGGGACTCTTCTTCAGTTTGAAGAAGGGTCCCGACCCAAAATATTGCCGATCCATTTTCTCTAGACATGTTGCCTGACCTGCTGAGTTATTCCAGCATTTTGTGTTTTTATTCAGATATGCGCCTGTTGAAGTTTTAAACACTCCCCGCCATCACATTATCTTAAACCTTTTATGGTTCCACTCAGGCGACTCAGGAATTTGGACCCACCAATATTTCATAACAGCTCAAAATTATCAGTTAGAAAATTTACTACCATATGTTATCGAGCTCGCAGTAATAACTAGTAATGCTGTTGTGGGAAGCGTTTTCATCCCTTGGATACCAGTTATCTCTTCTTCATAGTTCATAAGTTCTAGGAGCAGAATTGGGCCATTCAGCCCATCAAGACTAGTCCACCATTCAATCATGGCTGATCTGTCTTTCCCTCTCAACCCCTTTCTCTTGCCTTCTGCCAATCTTCTGTGAATCTGTCAATCTCCGCCTTAAAAATATCCATTGACTTGTCCTCTGCAGCCATCAGTGGCTATGAATTACACAGACTCACTACCCTCTGACTAAAGAAATTCCTCCTCATCTTTCTAAAGGGACGTCCTTTCATTCTGAGGCTGTGTCCTCTGGTCCTAGACTCTCCCACTAGTGGAAACATCCTCTCCACATTCCACTCTATCCAGACCATTCACTATTTGGTAAGTTTCAATGAGGTCCCCCCTCATCCTTCTAAACTCCAGCGAGCACAGGCCCAGTGCCGACAAACGCTCACTGACCCACCTTTTGTCCAATTCTGGTGACTTTGGTTCCCTGTAGACACAAGGAACTACAGATGCTGGAATCGTGCATGGAACACAAAACGCGGTGGTACTTCAGTTCTTTTATTTTTACTACATGTATCACCAAGGCAGAAGTACAACCACCAAAAGTTGTTGGCTTTAATCTTGAAACTTTTGATCAGCTGTATATATGTTGGAGGAAAAAGAAATAATCTCTGCTTTTTTGGCACTGTTTCAAAAGAAATAAATATAATCTTTTATGAGGCACTTCAATATTGAAATAAATTACAGGTCCACCACCGATTTTCTGGCAACAGGTGGTGCAGCACCGCCTGTAATCCAGACAAAATCACCAGAGCGCACTTGAAATCCACTGGGCCCCAGCGAAATTATTGCACCTAGGCCGGGTGAGGCGGGACACCTCTACCTCATTAGGATTTCCGTGCTGACCAGTGGGTCAAATCGGCCTCCTGCAGCCAGTGTTCTGGAACTCCAGCCGGGGATGGCAGATCCCTTCCCACGCCGACGTTCCGAGGCCGACTCTGTGGGCTGGTATCTCCGCCCCTCGGCTGCCTAGGCGGACCGTTCCCGTACCGTCAGACTCCTATCAGAGGCCGTGGCCTCAGTTGTTCCGGCAATATGGATAATCCAGAAAGGGAAGCACGTGCATCAGCCTGAAGAAGGGTCTCGACCCGAAACGTCACCCATTCCTTCGCTCCTGAGATGCTGCCTGACCTGCTGAGTTACTCCAGCATTTTGTGAATAAATGCCTTCGATTTGTACCAGCATCTGCAGTTATTTTCTTATACAGCCTGAAGAAGGGTCTCGACCCGAAACATCACCCATTCTTTCTCTCCCGAGATGCTGCCTGACCCGCTGAGTTACTCCGGCATTTTGTGTCTACCTTTAATCCAGAAAGGGTCTGGAACCAAGGATAACGGAAAATCGGTGGTAGACCTGTATATTTTCACATTGTGCATACAATACAAATCAATACAATACAATATATCTTTATTGTCATTGTACAGGGGTGCAACGAGATTGGGAATGCGCCTCCCATACGATGCAATAAATTAGTTAATTTAAACAACAGCAACCCAACGAAACAAATTGTAACAGTTTTAAGACAAAATAAATTGCAAGTAGATCTGTGCCGGATCACTGTGCGATGTGACCATCCGGCTTAGCAGGACCGGTTCATAGCAGCTATGGCCCTGGGGATGAAGCTGTTCCTGAGTCTGGATGTGCGGGCGTAGAAGGCCTTGTATCGTCTGCCCGATGGAAGGAGTTCGAACAGACTGTTGCAGGGGTGTGAAGAGTCTTTGTGGATGCTGGTGGCTTTTCTGAGGCATCGTGTGTTGTAGATGCCCTCCAAGTCTGGTAGCTGTGTTCCGATGGTCCTCTGAGCTCTATGGACTTCCCGCTGAAGAGCTTTCCTTTCTGCCTCCGTGCAGCTGAGGTACCACACAGGGATGCCATGTGTTAGGATGCTCTCTATGGTGCAGCGGTAGAATGTCGTCAGCAGCTGTTGGGGTAGACCAGACTTTTTCAGCGTTCTTAGGTAGAACAGTCGTTGCTGTGCCTTCTTGACCAGCGCAGCGGTGTTATTGGACCATGTTAGATCCTCCGAAATGTGAGTTGGCACATACCCACTTAAATAGGACTATATTAAATATGATTTTTGAATTCAATTTCAGTGCAGATGCAAAACTGCAGATTCTGGAATCTGGAATAAAAGACATTAAAGATTAGTATAAATTTCAGTCATTAATTTTATTAGAGTAATCTTGATTTATCCAGTCTTCGTTTGCACCCATGATGACACTCATGTCACTATCTCCTTCCTTTCCTGATTTATGCTTGGCCAATATTACATTTTACAACCGCCAATGTTTTCTGCCTCTTTGCTATTTGTAAACTCAACCCCGTGATTCCCATTGTGCCTTGGATTTCAGCACGAAGATTGTTCCTCATCATTGCACTGATAGACAATAGACAATAGGTGCAGGAGTAGGCCATTCAGCCCTTCGAGCCAGCACCGCCATTCAATGCGATCATGGCTGATCACTCTCAATCAGTACCCCGTTCCTGCCTTCTCCCCATACCCCCTCACTCCGCTATCCTTAAGAGCTCTATCCAGCTCTCTCTTGAAAGCATCCAACGAACTGGCCTCCACTGCCTTCTGAGGCAGAGAATTCCACACCTTCACCACCCTCTGACTGAAAAAGTTCTTCCTCATCTCCGTTCTAAATGGCCTACCCCTTATTCTTAAACTGTGGCCCCTTGTTCTGGACTCCCCCAACATTGGGAACATGTTATCTGCCTCTAATGTGTCCAATCCCCTAATTATCTTATATGTTTCAATAAGATCCCCCCTCATCCTTCTAAATTCCAGTGTATACAAGCCCAATCGCTCCCCCTTTATTAGTTATACTTCTTCAACCCACCACCTAATGCCTGAAGATAGACACAAATTGCCACAGTAACTCAGCGGGGACAGGCAGCATCTCTGGAGAGAAGGAATGGGTGACATTTCGGGTTGAGACTCATCTTCTGAAGAAAGTTGCAAACGTGCATCTGCTGTTCCTTCCGACACATCCCACCTACAGTACGCCGGTCCTTTCTAAATGTCGAATACCCTGGAGCCTTCACTTCCCAACTTTGCTCACCCGACCAACATAGTTACACCATATCCGTTCACTTCTGCTTGTGAGATTAACTTACTTGCAAACGCAGTGGGACATACGACTGGTAATCTTACCAGTTTAACCTTTTTCTGTATGTTAACCTCCCCTGCTGCTCGACTCTGTTTTTGCCGTCTGCTGTTTTGCTCACTGCTTTTCTCTCCTTTCTTAGTTTCCTTACTGTTTCCATCCCTCTGCCAAGCTCGTTTAAACGTTCCCAATATCACCAGCAAATCCCCGCAGGGCATTAGTTCCTGGCCCTGCTGAGGTACAAACTAACCAATGGTTTATTTTTCCCCCAAACAAGTTCCATCTGCCGGAGAAACAGTTCTAATTTTTAGGCAGACACAAAATGCTGGAGTAACTCAGCGGGTCAGGCAGCATCTCTGGAGAGAAGGAATGGGCGACGTTTCGGGTCGAGACCCTTCTTCAGCCTGATGTCAGGGGATAGGGCCCCGCCCCATTGTCCTTAGTGTGTGTAGGATAGCGTTAGTGTGCGGGGATCGCTGGTCGGTGCGGACCCGATGGGCCGAAGGGCCTGTTTCCGCGCTGTATCTAAACTAAACAAAGCCCGCTCGGTCACAGTGGAGCTCCCTCCCCACTCGCCGGTTGCCGCTTCTTCTTGACAGCTCTCCGTTTGTCTACTTGGTCTCTCCGCCCAGCCTCCTGCTTTGTCCACTCGGCCTCTCCTCACCCCCTCTCCACCACCACCGCCTCCTCCTCCTCCCCTGGTGTCGCCGACATACTCCACCTTTGACGTGAGGAGGAGGAGGTGGCGGACCAGTGAGCGGGCTCCACGGTGACCGAGCGCGTCCTGTCGGTGGCGGCGACCTGAAGAAAGCGCATCTTGTCGGGGCTACAACGTGAGCCACAACAATGGCCACGTCAACGGCACATTGAGGCAGCTGGGGAGGAAGATTTCTCTGGCGCAGGCCAACAGCATCAGCCCCCAGTTTTGAGAATGATCAGCCATGATCACATTGTAGTATAAGAAAATAACTGCAGATGCTGGTACAAATCGAAGGTATTTATTCACAAAATGCTGCTGTAACTCAGCAGGTCAGGCAGCATCTCAGGAGAGAAGGAATGGGTGACGTTTCGGGTCGAGACCCTTCTTCAGACTGATGTCAGGGGGGCGGGACAAAGGAAGGATATAGGTGGAGAGGAGGAGAACTTCAAAGTGGAGCAACAGGTAGTATAAGAAAATAACTGCAGATGCTGGTACAAATCGAAGGTATTTATTCATAAAATGCTGGATATAAGAAAATAACTGATCACATTGAATGGCGGTGCTGGCTCGAAGGGCCGAATGGCCTCCTCCTGCATCTATTGTCTGTTGTCTATAAGGTGAAACCACGCAAAGAGCTGGGGCAACTCAGCAGTCCGAATCAGTCTGATGGAGGATCCTGACCTGAAACGTCACCTATCCATGTTCTCCAGAGATGCTACCTGACCCGCTGAATTACCCCAGCATTTTGTGTCCTTTTGTGTGTTAACCAGCATCTGCAGTCCTTTTTCTACCACATACCATGATAATATGTAGTTAGATAGAGCTCTAGGGGCTAGGGGAATCAAGGGATATGGGGAGAAGGCAGGCACGGGTTACTGATTGTGTATGATCAGCCATGATCACAATGAATGGTGGTGCTGGGTCGAAGGGCCAAATGGCCTCCTCCTGCACCTACTTTCTATGTTTCTAATACCTTACTCAGTTATAGTGAATAATCAGCAGTAACGGACTCCAGTGCCCACCCCATCGAATGTTGAAACTTGTGTCTACTGCAATGCGATCAAACAGCACACCCATGCCAAACTATTCCCACTAAAAGGTCTCTGCTGATATGGGTGCTCTGATTCCACTCGAGTCCTGTGCTTTCTAAAAGATTATACATGTTGAAGGTTAGAAAAATGAGATCGTATTGAAGCATAGTTTGAGGGGAGGCTTTGTGCTGTGAAAGACATTTAGTTTTAGAGATACAGCGCAGAAACAGGCCCTTCGGCCCACCGGGTCCATGCCGCCCAGCGATCCCCGCACATCAACACTATCCTACACCCACTAGGGACAATTTTTACATTTGCCCAGCCAATTAACCTACAAACCTGCACGTCTTTGGAGTGTGGGAGGAAACCGAAGATCTCGGAGAAAACCCACGCGGGTCACGGGGAGAACGTACAAACTCCGTACAGTACAGCGCTCGTAGTCAGGATCGAACCTGAGTCTCCGGCGCTGCATTCGCTGTAAGGCAGCAATTCTACCGCTGCGCCACCGTGACCGCCCTCAGCGGGGCGTAAAACTAGGGTGCTAGTCGAAGGGGGAAGTATGAGGTTTATGGCAAGACCCTTAACAACGTTAATGTACAGATGGATGTTGGGCTCCAAGTCTGCAGCTCGTTAAAAGTGGCAACACCGGTAGATGGAGTGCGAAAGTAGGCACGTGGTGTGCTTGCCTTCATTGGTGGGGCATTGAGTACAAGAATAAGGACATCATGTTGCGGCTTTATTGGACTTTGGGTTTGGCTGCAATTGGAGTGTTGTGTGCCATCCTGGTTGTGACATTCCAGGAAGGTGCAGAGAAGGTTTACCAGATGCCTGGATGAGAGGGTGTCAGATACACCGAGAAGTTGCGCGTTATTCCCTTATCATGTATCTGCACACTGCCAATGGCTGGATTGTGATTACTTATTGTCTTTCCGCTGGCTGGATAGCACGCAACAGAAGCTTTTTTTTACTGAAGACAGACACAAAATGCTGGGGGTAACTCAGCAGGTCAGGCAGCATCTCGGGAGAGAAGGAATGGGTGACGTTTCGGTTCGAGACCCTTCTTCCTGTACAAACGCTTTTCATTGTACCTCACAAAATGCTGGAGTAACTCAGCAGGTCAGGCAGCATCTCAGGAGAGAAGGAATGGGTGACGTTTCGGTTCGAGACCCTTCTTCAGTCTGACCTGCTGAGTTACTCCAGCATTTTGTGAAATAAATACCCTCGATTTGTACCAGCATCTGCAGTTTATTTTCCTACATTTCACTGTACCTCGGTAAACCTGACAATAAATTAAAATGAACTGGACAGGCTCGGCATGTTTTCACTGGAATGCTGGAGGTTGACGGGACATGTGATAGAAGTGCATAAAATTATGAGAGTCGTAAATGGGGTAAACAGTCAGAAGCTTCCCAGGATGGAAATGTCGAAGACTAGAGGGCATAGTCTTAAGGTGAAAGGGGCAAAGTCTAAAGGAGATTTGTGGGGTAAGATTTTTACACCGAAAGTGGTGGGTGCCTGGAATGTGCTGCCAGGAGTGGTGGTGTTTTAGAGACTTTTAGATAGGCATGTGGCTACCTCTACAAGGGCATGGATCTTGTATGGGTAGAGGAGATTAGTTTAGCTTGGCACCATGTGTGGCACAGGCATCGTGGCTTGAAGGCCTGTTCCTGTGCCCATTCGTTCAAATGCTCTGCACGACAGAGGCATAGAAACTTGGGCGGCACAGTGGCGCAGCGGTAGAGCTACTGCCTCACAGCGCCAGAGACCCGGGTTTGATCCTGACTACGGGTGCTGTCTGTACGGAGTTTGTGAGTTTGTTCTCCCCGTGACCGGAGTGGGTTTTCCCCCCGCGATCTTCGGTTTCCTCCCACACTCCAAAGAGGTTAATTAGCTTGGTATAAATATAAAATTGTCTCTCGTATTGACCCCAGGGTAGTGTTTATGTACGGGGATTGGTGGTCGGCGCGGACTCGGTGTGCCGAAGAGCCTCTCTCCACCCTGTATCTCTAAACTAAACTAAACACAGAGCTATTCTATGGTGGTTGAGTCAGAAGAAACTGCAGATGCTGGTTTACCCCGAAGATAGAGACAAAATGCTGGAGTAACTCAGTGGGACGGGCAACATCTCTGGAGAGAAGGAATGGGCGACGTTTCAGGTTGAGACAGAAGAAGGGTCTCGACCCGAAAAGTCACCCGTTCCTTCTCTACAGAGACGCTGCCCTGAGACGCTGAGTTGCTCCAGCATTTTGTGTCTGTCCCCTGAGCTGGTTGATCAGGGCAGTGTGGGACCTGCAGTTGCTACCACAGCGGGTGGCACACCAGCTGCTCCACTCCTTCCAACGTTTACTGCAGGCTTTTGTGTGCTTCTGAAGCAGAGGATCATCCTCAATGCCGCTTTCTCCCAAAAGTCGGGGGGAAGAGTCTCTAAAAAACACTTTCCGTGTGTATGCTGGCCACGTAATTTGCGTGGCAGAAATCCGACTCCCAAAATAGACCAGTGTGTTTATATTGTGAAGGGAAAAAACTGCAGATGCTGGTTTACAATTGAAGGTAGACACAAAATGCTGGGGTAACTCAGCGGGTCAGGCAGCATCTCTGGAGAGAAGGGATGCGAGACCCGAAACGTCCCAATTCCTTCTCTCCCGCGATGCTGCCCGACCCGCTGAGTTACTCCAGCATTTTGTGTCTACCTTCTGTTTGTATTGTGAATGTGGTATACATACGCATGCAAATGTGGCCGGTCACTCCATTGGGTGGAACCAGTGCGTTTGTAGGGGATATTGATCAGGAAAAGGATGTTGGGTTGGATTGCTTATCCTGTAAGTGGGTTTAATATTGGTCATGGCTTATTATTGTCATGTTTCAATGATTATGTTATCTTTGTGTTTTGCGTTTACGGGCCTGTTATTAAGCACAGCTGCACGCTGTTTCCTCGTTGGTACATATGACAATTAACCACATGTGCAGGGAGGAACTGCGGATGCCGGTTTAAATCCAAGGTAGACGCAAAATGCTGGATGCAGAAATCCTTCTCTCCCGAGATGCTGCCTGCCCCGCTGAGTTTCTCCAGCATTTTTTGCGTCTAATGTTGACAATTAAACACTTTTGATGCAGTAAAACACTTTTATTTTTTGTGCAATCCAGGGAAGTTGTATCACCAATGAGTACAGCAGGTAGTGCAAAATAGAAAAATAAACAGTACTGAATAAGCAGTATAGATTCTTCCTGCATGAAGAAGTTTCGTTTTTTGGTTAGAGATACAGCACGGAAACAGGCCCTTCGAGTCCGCACCGACCAGCGATCCCCCCACATGAACACGATCCTACACACACCAGGGACAATTTGCATTTATACCAATATAATTAATATACCAAGCCGATTAACCTACAAACCCGTATGTCTTTAGATTGTGGGAGGAAACCGAAGATCTCGGAGAAAATCCTCGCAGGTCACGGGGAGAACGTACAAACTCCGTACAGACTGACAGCAGATCTGTGGAATTCTCTGCCTCAGAAGGCAGTGGAGGCCAATTCTCTGAATGCATTCAAGAGAGAGCGAGATAGAGCTCTTAAGGATAGCGGAGTCAGGGTATGGGGAGAAGGCAGGAACGGGGTACTGATTGAGAATGATCAGCCATGATCACATTGAACGGTGGTGGTGGCTCGAAGGGCTGAATGGCCTCCTCCTGCACCCATTGTCTATTGTATGTCACCCATGGTCAGGATCGAACCCGGGTCTCTGGGGCTGTGAGGCAGTAACTCTATCGCTGCGCCACCGGTTCTCCTCCTCTCTCCGACAGGTGTTCTGCGACACCCTCTCTCACTGCTTCTCCACTGTGGTTCGTCCTGCCCTCCAGCTCTACGATCACATCTTATTCCTTGGTCATCGCTGCCGGCTCTTTGACCTGTACCTTTTCATATCTCTCATTTTCCTCTCCCCTGGGTCTCAGACTGAAGAAGGGTCTCGACCCGAAACGTCGCCTGTTCCTTTTCTCCGGAGATGCTGCCTGACCCGCTGAGTTACTCCGGCATTTTGTGTCTATCTTTGGTGTGAACCAGCTTCTGCTGTTCCTACCTACACATAATATTAGTGTTTCCGCTGCAGAGAAAATGCAGGTTAAAGTAGAGATTCGTCCCGAGCTTGTGAGAGATCAGTCAAAAGACTGATAACTGCGGGGAGAAGCTGTTCCTGAGTCTGGTGTTGTGCACTTTCAAGCTCTTGAATCTTCCTCCCGACAGGAGAGGGGAAAAGAAAGAATGCTGTCAAAAAGAAAGAACAAAACTAGATGAGATTTTCTGCAGTTGTACAGGGCCCCAGTGAGACCGCACCTGGAGTACTGTGTGCAGTTTCGGTCTCCAAATTTGAGGAAGGATATTCTTGCTATTGAGGGCGAGCAGCGTAGGTTTACTAGGTTAATTCCCGGAATAGCGGGACTGTCATATGTTGAAGGACTGGAGCGACTAGGCTTGTATACACTGGAATTTAGAAGAATGAGAGGAGATCTTATCGAAACGTATAAGATTATTAAGGGGTTGGACACTTTAGAGGCAGGAAACATGTTCCCAATGTTGGGGGAGTCCAGAACAAGGGGCCACAGTTTAAGAATAAGGGGTAGGCCATTTAGAACTGAGATGAGGAAAAACTTTTTCAGTCAGAGAGTTGTGAATCTGTGGAATCCTCCTGCACCTATTGTCTATTGTCTATTGAGATTAAATGAGCTACTTTTATCGTCACGTGTTACAAGTCACAGTGAGATGCGGTGTATTCAGTCAGAGTATTGAGTGTAGACGTTGGGAGGTCATGTTGCAGTTGTACAAGACATTGATTGGTGAGACTGCATTTAGAATATTGTGTTCAGTTCTGGGGCACCATGTTATAGGAAAGATATTGTCAAGCTTGAAAGGGTTTAGAAAAGATTTACGAGGATATTACCAGGACTAGAGGGTGTAAGCTACAGGGAGAGGTTGAGTAGGCTGGGTCTCTATTCCATGGAGCGCAGGAAGATGAGGGGAGATCTTATAGAGGTGTACAAAATCATGAGAGGAATAGATCGGGTAGATGCACAGAGTCTTTTACCCAGAGTAGGTGAATCGAGGACCATAGGTTCAAGGTGAAGGGGAAAAGATTTAATAGAAATCGGAGGGGTAACTTTTTCACACAGAGGGTGGTGGGTGTATGGAACATGCAGCCAGAGGAGGTAGTTAAGGCTGGGACTATCCCATCGTTTAAGAAACAGTTGGACAGGTACATGGATAGGACAGGTTTGGAGGAATATGGACCAAGCGCAGGCAAGTGGGACTAGCGTGGCTGGGAAATTGTTGGCCGGTGTGGGCGTTGGGCTGAAGGGCCTGTTTCCACACTGTATCACTCTATGAAGGGCCTGTTTCCACATGGTATCACTCTGTGAAGGGCCTGTTTCCACACTGTATCACTCTATGACTATCTATCTGTACTTTGTTTTACATAGCGAGGCATACAATGAGTCGCCACAGAAAGGGCGCCCACAAAGTTACAAGGTACCCCCTTTTCATCCCCAATGGTCCCCCCCCCCCCCTCTTCCCCCTTAGTTCTCGACCCAGGTCCCCCTTAGTTCTCGGTGGCCCCCCCATGCTGGGTCCCCCCTTCCTTTGTTCTCAGATGTTTGCCGGAGACAGCATGAAGTGTAGATGGAGATACAAGGAACTGCAGATGCTGGAACCCTGAGCACAACACAAAGTGCTGGAAGAACTCGGCAGGCCAGGCAGCATCTGTGGGGAAGGAATGGACAGGCGACGTTTCGGGTTGGGACACTTGAGCTTGTAACAATTAAACACTCTTGACTTGAAACAATGAAAAACTGTTTTACCTAGAGCTGCCTAGGCAAGTCTTACCAGAGCTGAGCACGACAGGTAGTGCGGAAGAAGGGTCTCGACCCTTTCTCCAGAGAAGTTGCCTGCCCACTGAGATACAGCGCGGAAACAGGCCCTTTGGCCCACAGAGTCCGCACCGACCAGCGATCCCCACACATTACCACTATCCCACACACACTACGGACAATTTACACGTACACCAAGCCAATTAACCTACAAATCAGTACGTCTTTGGAGTGTGGGAGGAAACCGTAGATCTCGGAGAAAACCCACGCAGGTCACGGGGAGAACGTACAAACTCCATACAGATAGCACCCGTAGCCGGGATCGAACCTGGGTCTCCGGCGCTGCAATCGCTGTAAGGCAGCAACTCTACCGCTGCGCCACCGTGCCGCCCTTTTGATTGGGTGCAGGCTGATGTGCATGATGAACTGGGCTCCAGTCACAGCTCACTGCAATTTCTTGTGTTCCTGGGCAGGGAAGTTGCTGTTCCAGGCTGTGCTGCATTCTGATAGAATGCTTTCTACGGTGCATCTCGTAGGGACAGTGTGGGTCTGACAGCGGTCCTTGTCTCAGATGCATACAGGAAGACATGGTTTACTGTTGCTTGGTCAACCACAGGCATTGTGCTAAGCTTCGCGTGATAGCCTTCAAACACTTCATTCTGAAGAAGGGTCTCGACCCGAAACGTCACCCATTCCTCTCTCCAGAGATGCTGCCTGTCCCGCTGAGTTACTCCAGCATTTTGTGTCTGCCAAGGAACTTCAGATGCTGATTTACACCGAAGATAGACACAAAATGTTGGAGTAACTCAGTGGGACAGGCAACATCTCTGGATAGAAGGAATGGGTGACGTTTCGGGTCGAGACCCTTCAAACGTCACCTATTGCTTTTCTCCAGAGATGCTGGCTGACCCTCTGAGTTACTCCATCTTTTTATGACTATCTTCTTTAAAGTATGAGAATGCCTGATGGCTCTGGGCCTGGAGTTTAGAAAGATGAAGGGGACCTCATTGAAACTTACAGAAACAATGAAAAGCCAAGATATAGTGGTTGTGGAGAGAATGCTTCCAGTCATGTGAAAGTCTAGAACCAGAGGGCACAGCCTCAGAATAAAAGGAATACATTTAGAATGAGGATGAAGAGGAATTTCGTTAGCTAAAGGGTGGTGAATCTGGAATTCATTGCCACAGACAGCTGTGGAGGCTGCCATTTGTTATTTTTAAAGTAGATATTGTTAAGTTCGTGGTTAGTAAGGGCGTCGAATGTTAAGGGAAGAGGCAGGGGAATGGGGTCGAGGGAAAATAGATCAGCCATGATTGAATGGTGGAGCAGGGTTGATGGGCCAAATGGCCTAATTCTGTGCCCGTGTCTTATGGTGTTAATCGCACAAGTGCAAGAGGCTGTGAATGGAGGTGGAGTGTTTAAAAGGAACAAGGAAATGGTATTAAAGATTGCCCTTTTTCTACTGGTCGTTCAAGTGGAACGGCTTTGCAGGTCGCGCCAATATTTAATACGCCGTCTCTAATTGCTCTTGAGAAGGCAACAATGAAGTGGATTATTAACGGCTGCAGTCTCTGACATCCGCAATGCTGTTAGGGAGGGACAGCCAGGACTTTGACCCTGTGATGGTGAAGGAACGGCAATGTATCTCCAGAGGGCATCTTCCAAGTGGTAGTGTTCCCAAGCAGTCGTCGTCCTTGTCCTTCTGGCTGTTAAAGGTCAAGGGGTTTGGAAGGTGCCATCTAAGGTGACGATGAGTTGTTGTAGCTGATGGTGCCCCTGTGTGTCAGTGGGTGGAGTGAGTGAGTGCGTGAGTGGGCCTCCTCCACTGTCAGAGTGAGTCTATTTATACCGCTGCGTTGTAAGCTGCCAAAGTGAATTATGAGGTGCTGTTCCTCCAATTTGCGTGTGGCCTCACACTGACAGTGGGAGACCCAGGACAGAAAGTTTCCCTCTCCCCTGACTCTCAGTCTGAAGAAGGGTTTCGACCCGAAACGTCACCTATTCCTTTTCTCCAGAGATGCTGCCTGACCCCTTAGAGTAACTCCAGCGTTTTGTGTCCATCTTTGGTGTAAACCAGCATCTGCAGTTTAGTTTAATCTAGTTTAGAGATACAGCGCGGAAACAGGCCCTTCGGCCCACCGAGTCCGAACCAACCAGCGATCCCCGCACATTAACACTATCATATCATATCATATCATATATATACAGCCGGAAACAGGCCTTTTCGGCCCACCAAGTCCGTGCCGCCCAGTGATCCCCGCACATTAACACTATCCTACACCCACTAGGGACAATTTTTACATTTACCCAGCCAATTTACCTACATACCTGTACGTCTTTGGAGTGTGGGAGGAAACCAAAGATCTCGGAGAAAACCCACGCAGGTCACGGGGAGAACGTACAAACTCCTTACAGTACAGCGCCCGTAGTCAGGATCGAACCTGAGTCTCCGGCGCTGCAATTCGCTGTAAAGCAGCAACTCTACCGCTGCGCTACCGTGCCGCCCTAGCAGGTCAGGCAGCATCTCGGGAGAGAAGGAATGGGTGACGTTTCGGGTCGAGACCCTTCTTCACCCATTCCTTCTCTCCTGAGATGCTGCCTGACAATAGACAATAGACAATAGGTGCAGGAGTAGGCCATTCAGCCCTTCGAGCCAGCACCCGCCATTCAATGCGACCATGGCTGATCACTCTCAATCAGTACCCCGTTCCTGCCTTCTCCCCATACCCCCTCACTCTGCTATCCTTAAGAGCTCTATCCAGCTCTCTCTTGAAAGCATCCAACGAACTGGCCTCCACTGCCTTCTGAGGCAGAGAATTCCACACCTTCACCACTCTCTGACTGAAAAAGTTCTTCCTCATCTCCGTTCTAACCTGCTGAGTTACTCCAGCATTTTGTGAATAAATCGATTTGTACCAGCATCTGCAGTTATTTTCTTATATTAACACTATCCTACACACACTAGGGACAATTTTACATTTATACCAAGTCAATCAGCCTACAAACCTGCACATCTTTGGAGTATGTGAGGAAACTGAATATCTCGGAGAAAACCCACGTAGGTCACAGTGAGAACTTACGAACTCTGTATAGACACCACCCGTAGTCTGGATCGAATCTGGGTCTCTGGGTCTCTGGCGCTGTGAGGCAGTTGCTCTATCACTGCACCACCTTGTTCCTTTCAACATGTATTGAAATTATGTATTGGTATGGATAGAGGATTGGTGAAATAGCAGAAACCAGAGTCAGGATAGACAAGTTATGTGCAAGTTTACTTTCCATGGGTTATTCTCCAGCCCTTCCTCTGCGCTTTATTTAATAGAAGCTCAGCTCCAGGTAGATTTCAGCGTTCAGACTACTTCCCTTTAGAGAGGTTACGGAATAGAATTATGTGAAAGGTATCAACAGATAAACAGTCTGAAGAAGGGTCTCGACCTGAAAGTCACCCATTCCTTCCTGAGATGCTGCCTAACCTGCTGAGTTACTCCAGCATTTTGTGAAACAGATAAACTGGGATCGTTCTTCATGAAATGGGGAAGTTCAAGAGAATGTCACTCAAAACATGTTCATTATCATGAAATGGTTAGTTGAAGTATTTAAGAAGTTGTACTTTTATATTCGATGGCGCTGTTTATGGAAGTAGTAAGTAAGTTGGCGGCACGGTGGTGCAGCGGTAGAGTTGCTGCCTTACAGCGAATGCAGCGCCGGAGACCCGGGTTCCATCCCGACTACGGGTGCCGTCTGTACGGAGTTTGTACGTTCTCCCCGTGACCTGCGTGGGTTTTCTCCGAGATCTTCGGTTTCCTCCCACACTCCAAAAACGTACAGGGTTTGTAGGTTAAATGGCTTGGTATAAATGTAAAAAAATTGTCCCTAGTGTGTGTAGGATAGTGTTAATGTGTGGGAATCGCTGGTCGGCGTGGACCCGGTGGGCCGAAGGGCCTGTTTCTGCGCTGTATCTCTAAACTAAATTAATCTAAACTAAACTAAGTTGCTGTGCCAGAGACCCGAGTTTGATCCTACCTACAGTGGGTGCTTGTCTGTATGGAGTTTATATGTTCTCCCCATGACCTACATGGGTTTCCTCCTACACTTCAAAGGCGTACAGGTAAAGGCGAATTGTGTAGGAAGGAACTGCAGTAAACTCAACCCGTGATTCCCATTGTGCCTTAGATTTCAACACGAAGATTGTTCCTCATCATTGCACTGATCTCCTCCTTTATTAGTTGTACTTCTACCACCACCTATGCCCGAAGTTGGACACAAAATGCTGGAGTAACTCAACCGGACAGGCAGCATCTCTGGAGAGAAGGAATGGGTGACGTTTCAGTTCTTCAAAGGAGAATCTTGACCTGAAACGTCACCCATTCCTTCTCTCCATAGATGCTGATTGTCCCGCTGAGTTTCTCCAGCATTTTGTGTCTATCTATTGTAGCCTAATTGGCTTGGTGTACTTGTACATTGCTCCTAGTGTGTGTTGGATAGTGTTAGTGTGCGGGGATCGCTGGTCGGCGCGGCCTCGGTGGGCCGAAGGGCCTGTTTGCACGCTGTAAACTGAACTAATATTTTAAATACTGCCATCATCATCTTATCCTTTGGAGATCAATGGATGTGTACACTGAGTCTCCTCAATTCTATCCAGAACCCTATCACTGATTGTGTGTGTCCTTCCCTTGTTAGTTCTCAAAAGTGCTTCTTCACCTTGCACTTCACAGCTTTGAATTGTATTTACTTTCCATTTACCAGGATTAAATTTCAAAGTTTAACTTGTGATGTATATTAATAACTTGGATGTGAACATAGAAGGCATGACTAGTAAGTCTTTTGGTGATATGAAAGTTGGCTGTGTTGTAGATCACGGTGGCGCAGCGGTAGAGTTGCTGCCTTGCAGCGAATGCAGCGCCGGACACTCAGGTTTGATCCTGACTACGGGCGCCGTCTGTACGGAGTTTGTACGTTCTCCCCGTGACCTGCGTGGGTTTTCTCCGAGATCTTCGGTTTCCTCCCACACTCCAAAGACGTGCAGGTTTGTAGGTAAATTGGCTTGGTAAATGTAAAAATTGTCCCTAGAGGGTGTAGGATAGTGTTAATATGCGGGGATCGCTGGTCGGCGCGGACCCGGTGGGCCGAAGGGCGTGTTTCCGCGCTGTATCTCTAAACTGTATCTTTAAACTAGAAGGCAAGGAAAGCTGTCTGAGGTTAAGCACGATATACATCAAGTGGAAACTTGGGAAGAGTATTGGGAGGATGAGGAATTTAATCCTGACAATTGCAAGGTGATTGATTTTGAGATGAATTAACTTCATTAAATTCACTACTAATTTCCATCCTGCACTCAAATTTACTTGGACCACAGACGCAAAATGCTGTAGTCACTCAGCGGGTCAGGCAGCATCTCGGGAGAGAAGGAATGGGTGACGTTTCGGGTCGAGACCCTTCTTCAGACCTCTTCACTTGGAACATCTCCCCAGCATTTCAATGGGCCCCAGCTATGCCTGCCTCTTTGTAGGGTACGTCGAACAATCCCTGTTCCCGGCGTATACTGGCCCTGTCCCCAAACTCTATCCCTGCTGCATTGACGACTGCATCGAGGCAGTCTTGCACCCGTGCAGAACTCAGGGACTTCATTAACTTCACGACTAATTTCCATCCTGCACTCAAATTCACTTGGACCCATCTCCAACATCTCCCCAACGTTTCAGTTCTCCTTCCATGCGTTTTGGGAAGGCAAACGGAGGTACGGGCGTAAACAGAGATTGGGATGGTGCCAAGGAATACTGATGGGTGGAAGACCTTGGGGTTGCCCTGCAGAGCCCCATTAAACTTTCTGCACACTACAATTCCATCACTCCATTCACAATAGACAATAGGTGCAGGAAGAAGCCATTCGGCCCTTCGAGCCAGCACCGCCATTCAATGTGATCATGGCTGATCATTCTCAATCAGTACCCCGTTCCTGCCTTCTCCCCATACCCCCCTGACTCCGCTATCCTTAAGAGCTCTATCTAGCTCTCTCTTGAATGCATTCAGAGAATTGGCCTCCACTGCCTTCTGAGGCAGAGAATTCCACAGATTCACACCTCTCTGACTGGTAAACGCTCCATGTTGCTGGGACACGGCGGTCTTGTCCGCGTGCTTCTTCAAGACCCCAGCAGTGATGGGGCAGGGGCGAGGGTATGCTGGTCTGGCAGCAGCTGACCTCAGGAAGGGTAGAGTCCCATCCTTGTGACTCTGTCTTTAGCACATATCCCCCAGCTAACGAGTGGGCCATTGTGAACTCCCTTCCTGAGGACATCTGTTGTCGGCCCTGTATTGTTCTGGCCTTCTCTATCTTTCAGTCTGAAGACCCATAACATCACCTATTCCCTTTCTCCAGAGATGCTGCCCGACCCGCTGAGCTACTACTATAAACCGGCATCTGCAGGTCCTTCCTTAGGATTGCCAGCTGTCCCGTATCAGCCGTGACATCCCGTATTTTGGGCTAAATTGGGTTGTCCCGTACGGGACCGCCCCCCCCCTTGGCCCGTATTAGTAGGGTTGCCAACTTCCTCGCTCCCAAATAAGGGACAAAGGGTGACGTCACCGCCCCACGTGACCTCACCCAGCCAGCGGCCACGTGCTCCCGCTCCACCAATGGCGGCCACCATTGGTGGAGCGGGAGCACGTGGCCGCTGGCTGAGTGAGGTCACGTGGGGCGCGGGGGCGGTGACGTCACCTTGTCCCGTATTTGGGAGTGAGGAAGTTGGCAACCCTATCCTCCCTGCACATTTTGCCTGCAATGTGGTGACCTGAATTAAGCGTGGAGGTGAGATCAGTGCGTTCAGAATGACTCCCCTCCTTTCTAGTCCTCTGTTGATAAAGCCCAGAATAATGTGAGCAATCGCAACCACTTTCTTAAGTGCTCTGGAGGAACAAAGAACAGCAGACACCGAAATCTTGAGTGAAAACACAGTGTTGGAGGAACCCAGCAGATCTGGCAGCATCCGTGGAAGTTTCAGTTCAGTTCCGTTTCAGTTTCAGTTGAGCGACGGGCCAGCCACTAAACATGAGGAGTGACTCCCAGTGAAGGAGTGACGGGTGATGTTTTGGGTCAGGACCCATCTACAGAATGGTTTGATTTCTAAAGAAGGGTCCCAACCCAAAACATGACCTACCCATCTCTTCCAGAGATGCTGCCTTATCTGCACTTTGTGTTCCTCCATCACTTTGTATTTTTCCTAAGTACCCTTCCATGTTTTAAAAGTTTGCATCGCCCTCGTGGGGCCCACTCCTCCATGCTCTGCAATTCTATTTATGCCTTTTATTTCACAAAATGCTGGAGTAACTCAGCGGGTCAGGCAGCATCTCAGGAGAGAAGGAATGGGTGACGTTTCGGGTCGAGACCCTTCTTCAGACTGAAGACCCGTAACATCACCCATTCCTTCTCTCCTGAGATGCTACCTGACCCGCTGAGTTACTCCAGCATTTTGTGAAACAAATACCTTCGATTTGTACCAGCATCTGCAGTTGTTTTCTTACACTGACTAAAGAAATGTCACCTCATCTCCTTCCTAAGAGGATGTCCTTTAATTCTGAGGCTGTGGCCTCTAGTCCTAGACTCTCGTACTGTTGGAAGTTAGTAGATGGCACAGGGCCTTGTGAAGTACACCGCGTAGGTAGACGTGTATCTTGAGGCGTGTATTGATTTCAATAGGCAAGAGACAATAGGTGCAGGAGGAGGCCATTCGGCCCTTCGAGCCAGCACCGCCATTCAATGTGATCATGGCTGATCATTCTCAATCAGTACCCCGTTCCTACCTTCTCCCCATACCCCCTGACTCCGCTATCCTTAAGAGCTCTATCTAGCTCTCTCTTGAATGCATTCAGAGAATTGGCCTCCACTGCCTTCTGAGGCAGAGAATTCCACAGATTCACAACTCTCTGGCTGAAAAAGTTTTTCCTCATCTCAGTCCTAAATGGCCTACCACTTATTCTTCAACTGTGGCCCCTGGTTCTGGACTCCCCCAACATTGGGAACATGTTTCCTGCCTCTAACGTGTCCAACCCCTTAATTATCTTATACGTTTCGATAAGATCCCCTCTCATCCTTCTAAATTCCAGTGTATACAAGCCTAGTCGCTCCAGTCTTTCAACATATGTCAGTCCTGCCATTCTGGGAATTAACCTGGTGAATTCACTGCTGTTTTGTGCTTGCCTCCCTGCAGGATGAAGATGCGGAGACACCGTGTGGTCCTGATGTTGTGCATGGCGGGACTGTGCCTGATCTCCTTCCTGCACTTCCTCAAGGCGCTGTCGTACATCACCTTCTCCCGGGAGCTGTCGGCCTTCAGCCCGTCGCTCAGGTCCATCTTCGTCGACTCGCACCTCTTCTGGAAGCCGGGGCAGGAGGAGCAGGATGGGGACGATGGTGCGAGCGCCGGCCGGGCGTCTCCGGGCGGCCACCAAGCCGGGGGCTGGCCCCACCTGCACCGGGCACAGTTCGAGCTGAAGGACGACGAGACGGAGTACTTCATCCGCACCAAGGCCGGGGCAGTCTGCTTCAAGCAGGGGACCAGGGGGGTGGGTGCGGGGGGGGTGGAGGGGGGGGTGCGAGGCGGCCGGGATAAGCCGCTGACACACAGGGTGGGTGAGGTTGTGGGTGGGGGTATGGGGATGGGTGCAGGTGTAGGGGTAGGGATGGGTGCAGGTGGGGAGGGGCGGCAGAGGCGCAGGTGGGTTGGTTGTCCATGCCTACCGGGTTGGCACGGCCCACACTGTGGGGTGCCCGCCATGGTGCAGCACTCCAACCTGCCGACCAAGGAGCGCCTGAGTCCCCGGGCCGTGCCCCGCCGTGTGATCAACGCCATCAACGTCAACCACGAGTTCGACCTGCTGTCGGTCCGCTTCGCCGAGCTGCGAGGGGTGGTGGACGTGTTCATCGTGTGCGAGTCCAACTTCACCGCCTATGGGGACCCCAAGCCTCTGCTGTTCGCCGAGATGTTGCTGAACGGGACGTTCGACCGCCGCCTGGCCTCCACCGTGCTGTACGTCTTCCTCGACCACTTCCCCAGCGGGGGGAGGCAGGACGGATGGATCGCCGACGACTACCTCCGCACCTTCCTGACCCGGGACGGCATGGGCCGCATCTCCAACCTGAGGGACGACGACGTCTTCCTGATCGGCGACGCCGACGAGATCCCGGCCCGGGACGGGGTGCTGTTCCTCAAGCTGTTCGACGGCTGGACCGAGCCCCTCGCCTTCCACCTCCGCAAGTCCCTGTACGGCTTCTTCTGGAAGCAGCCGGGCAGCCTGGAGGTGGTGTCGGGCTGCACAGTGGCCATGCTGTTCGCTGTGTACCGTGGGGACGGCATCAAGCTCAGGCGTAGAGAGTACTACCTGATGCCCAACTTCAGACAGTACGAGAACACCACTGGGCACATCCTAGTGCCCTGGTCCCTGGGCAGCCCACTACACCTGGCCGGCTGGCACTGCTCCTGGTGTTTCCAACCAGAGGGCATCCGCTTCAAGCTGCTGTCCGCACAGAACGGGGACTTCCCCCGCTGGGGCAACTACCAGGAGAAGAGGGACCTCCGCTACATCCGACAGCTGATCCAGACTGGGGGCTGGTTCGACGGCACGGAGCAGGAGTACCCCCCCGCAGACCCCAAGGAGCACATGTACGCCCCCAGGTACCTGCTGCAGAACTACGACAGGTACAGGTACCTGCTGGAGAACCCCTACCTGGAGGGCAAGGAAGGGCTGGGGCTGGAGGCTGTGGACACGTACAACCAGACCGGCGGCATCACATAGAGCCGCCACCAGCCAACGCAACACTGCAGGCTCAGCCTCAGGGCCACTGTGCATCGTCTACTGGCCCGCACCTCGCCACTACCTGGGGCCTGGGGAGGCTGGGCACTTCCACCTGCTCCCCTGTACCCTGTAGGGCACCCTGCACCCGCACTTTCTCACCAACCTTCACATTCCCGGCCTCCCGTTTGGGCCAAGCTGTTTTCTCTCTTGTTTTTTCCCTCTCTCTCTCCCCCTCCCTCTGTCTCTCCTCTCTCTCTCTCTCTCTCTCTATATATATATATATATATATATATCCCTCTCTCCCCCTCCCTCTCTCTTTCTCTATCTCTATATATATATCCCTCTCTCTCCCCCTCCCTCTGTCTCTCCTCTCTCTCTCTCTATATATATATATATATATATATCCCTCTCTCCCCCTCCCTCTCTCTTTCTCTATCTCTATATATATATCCCTCTCTCTCCCCCTCCTTCTGTCTCCCTCGCCCTCTCTCTCCCCCTCCCTCTCTCTATATATATATATCCCTCTCTCCCCCTCTCTCTATATATATATATATCCCTCTCTCCCACTCCCTCGCCCTCACTCTCTCCCTCTTTCTCTCTCTCTCCCTTTCGCTCCTTCTCTCCCCTCTCTCTTTATCTCTCTCCCCTTCTCTCCCCTCCCTCCCTCCCTCTGTCTCTCTCTCTCCCTCCATCTCTCTCGGTTCCGCTTCAGGTTGACTTCCACGTTCGAAGTTCATTCTTCGTCCACATGGTCCTGTGAGTGAGGTGTGTGTGTGTGTGTGGTTCCCTCCGCGTTGTCAGTGAGGGGGTCTCTACTGGAGAGCGGTGGGGAGGGAGAGGAGGGGGGGGAGATGCAGGGAACTCGGACCCAGTCTGAATGTAGCATTCTTTGGCCCAAGCACTTTCTGTACAAAATGTGATTCAGCCAAGGTCGTCCTTAAGGCCAGTGGGCGGTGAGGATGGTAGAAGATAGGGGGGGGGGGCGGGGGCAGGAGATGGGTTTGGGTCAGCAACTCAGGGACAGGTACGATGAACGTCCACACTTGAACGCTGCTCCTTCCCGCTGCCGAGTGGTCGAGGGGCATGCAGAGGCAGGTGTTGGGGGTCGTGAGAGCGGGGAGAGACAAGGAGTGCATGGGACGAGGTGGGAATTCTGGGGGGGGGGGGGAGAAGTGTGGGAAGTGGGTGTGATTGAGCACAATAAGAGAGTGGAGGTCACCCCCCTTCACCCAGCAGAGCAGTCCCACCCCCGGCCCGCTGCGGCCACAAAATGCTGGAGTAACTCAGCGGGTCAGGCAGCATCTCTGGAGAGAAGGAATGGGTGACGTTTCGGGTCGAGACCCTTCTTCAGACTGATGTCAGGGAATGATGTCTGTTGAATCAGTCTGGAGAAGGGTCTCGACCCGAAACGCCACCCATTCCTTCTCTCCTGAGACGCTGCCTGGCCCGCTGAGTTACTCCATCATTGTGTGCCCACCTCGGGCACAACGAGAGGGTGCGAGTGTGAGCCTGGCATGCCCGCGGCATGTGGCCTAACCCTGGGACCCCCTTCACCCAGCAGAGCAGTCCCACCCCCGGCCCGCTGCGGCCACCCCCGTCCAGCCGTCCCTGGAGCAACTGGGCATCAGTCAGGCAGCTTGCCTCGGTTCACTCACTCCAACTGGACGTTGGAACTCCACTCCAACTTAGACCTTTCAACGGTCTCAGCCTCGTCTGTACCGTGGAGTGGCGGCCTGAGGGTAGAGGGGGGGTTATATGTGGGGAGAGAGGTAGGAGTTGCGGGAGGGGAGAGGAGAAGAGAGAGGTGGAGAAGACCTGGGAGAGATGATGGAGATGAATGGGGAGAGGATAGGTGGCGGAGACGCGAGGAGAGAAGAGGTGGGGCGTTTTGGGAGAGGTGGGGAGTTGTGTGTGTGGGGAGAGGAGACGCTTGCATGTAGGGGGAGTGGTGGACTGGGGACAGGCAGCACGGACACACTCGCCACTGGGCCGGGACTCTGCTGCTGGTGGTGATGTCTGGGTCACAGAGCATCGCCGGGCTGCACAAACCCCGGGCCTTGGTCCAGGTAAACCGAGATGAACTAACGAGGATCTGGTGCCCCCGGCCTCTCGTCCTGCCTGCCTGCTGCACACACTGGACACTGATCGTTGAAGGACTACTTGAAAATGTTTCTGGCTGTGCGCGTCTGTTTTTGCCCGTGAGATGTCTTCCAGCCTGAGGTTTCTGTGAAACTGTGTTGGGGTGGGGGTGAGGGTGAGGCGGTAGATCCTGGAGCCCCTGGGTGGCTGCCGCCGTGGTGGGCTTGCACTGAAGGGCCAAACCACTGACCAAGCCGGAGCCGGGCAATAGCCTGGGCTCTCCCCTCCGGCGGACACGGACATGGACACTGCCACTGCCAAGCACTGAGGCGGAGAGTGACGGTCAGGAGGCAGCACATGGTGGCATTACTCGCCCCAGGTGCCATTGCCTGCCACAGGTGAACCTACCTGCTCGCCCCTGGTGGCACAACTTGCCCCAAGGGTGGCCCTGCCCGCCCAAGGGTGGACCTGCCCACCCACCCTCACGACCGGCTGCCTGGCACAAACTCCCCTCACGCTGCCCTACTCGCTCCCCCCTCCACCCAACACCGGCCCTGCCCCGACCCCCCTTCATCTCCCACCACAATGCCCACTGGACGCCGGCAGGTTGTGTGGCTGCTGGGGGGTCGTCGGGAGGAGGGAGAGGCGGCACTGGTGGCTCAGGGGAGTGATCCATCTCATTCCTCGGTCGGAGTTTGTTACATGTGACCCCCGGGAAGGGCGACTGGCCATCGCTGCTGGGACTTGGTGTGGGGGCAGCCGGGGTGGGACTGGGCCGGAGGGTGTGAAGCCAAAAGGCCACCCTGCCCCACACAGCCCCCGTCCAGCGCCCCCACCCCCCTCTGTCAGCAAGGGCCTGCGGGCTCCCCCGCTACTCAAGGGGCCCCTCGCCAACGCGACCTCTGGGAACAACGTTTGCGTTCAGTACTTACCCAGAACATTAAATTTAAATTGTATGTAATGAATGGCGTGTCCCACTTTTATTTGTCGCAGATATGTCTCCGGATGGAGAGAGGGGAGGTGAAGGGGCGCAGGTGTCACCCCTCGGGGTGAGGCCATTCAGCCCTTCTCACCTGCCCACCCTTCATCAAGGGCAGACACACAATGCTGGAGTAACTCAACGGGTCAGGCAGCATCTAGGGAGAGAAGGAATGGGTGACTTCTCGGGTCGAGACCATTCTTCAGACTGATGTCAGGGGAGGGGGCGGTCAAGATTGAACCCAGGTCTCATAGAAAATAGGTGCAGGAGTAGGCCATTCGGCCCTTCGAGCCCGCACCGCCATTCAATATGATCATGGCTGATCATGCAACTCAGTATCCTGTACCGGCCTTCTCTCCATACCCCCTGATCCCTTTAGCCACAAGGGCCACATCTAACTCCCTCTTAAATATAGCCAATGAACTGGCCTCAACTACCCTCTGTGGCAGAGAATTCCACAGATTCACCACTCTGTGAAAAAAAAGTTCTCATCTCGGTCCTAAAAGACTTCCTCCCCTTATCCTTAAACTGTGACCCCTTGTTCTGGACTTCCCCAACATCGGGAACATCTCTTGAGTTATGTTAACATTCTGACATAGGTGACGTTTCGGGTGGAGACCCTTCTTCAAAACTGAAGGGAGCCGAAACGTTACCTATTCCATTCGGGTGCGTCTCTGGCGCTGTAAGGCAGCAACTCTACTTCTGCAACACTCTGCCATCCCAAATCTACAGGAGCTCATTTCTCCTCTCTATCGTAAATGTCTCGCTCCTCTGGGGCAATGAGGGGATGATGTTCTCCCTCCAGCCTGCTTCTTCATCATATCATATATATATATACACAGCGCGGAAACAGGCCTTTTCGGCCCACCAAGTCCGCGCCGCCCAGCGATCCCCGCACATTAACACTATCCTACACACACTAGGGACAATTGTTTACATTTACCCAGTCAAATTAACCTACATACCCGTACGTCTTTGGAGTACGTCATCCCTGAAACAAGTTTCAATGCAACCCCCACCCTCGTTGTTTCATGGAAAGATACAGCGTGGAAACAGGCTCTTCGGCCCACCGTTCCGTGCCTATCGTTCACATGCCTGTCTAAATGGTTCTTAAAGATAGCGATTGTGTCTGACCCCTGCCTATTCTGACAGTGTTTCAAATACCAGGCACTCTGTGTGTGTGTGTGTGTAAAAATAAATCCCCTCAAATCCTCTGGAGAGGTGACTGTAACAGAAGATGGACACAAGATGCTGGAGTGTGAGGACAGACAGCATCTCGAGAGAAGGAATGGGAGGCGTTTTGGGTTGAAACCCACTTCTTCAGACTGTAACAGAATGTGTGTGTGTGTGTGTTGCAGTCGTGAAACTCCATGTTACCACTGTACCTTCGGTCCTAACCCCTGTGGCTCTACGTGAACTGTGGGACTCTGCCACGCTGAATTACTGGGCCAACCTGTTGGTTATATGGTTGGTCTTAGTGCCTGGACAGACTTGGGAGATTTCAAACCATAAAATAGACGAACCACTGCGAGCTAGTGCCATTGTTAGCAATGCCATACGGAATGCAACGAGCAGGTTTTACTTTTAAGGTGAAAAGAGGCTAGATGTTGGGAGTTATGTTAACATTCTGACATAGGTGACGTTTCGGGTCGAGACCCTTCTTCAAAACTGAAGGGACCCGTAGATACGTTACCTATTCCTTTTCTCCGGAGATGCTGTTTGACCCGCCGAGTTACTCCAGCATTTTGTGTCTTGTCTTCGGTTTAAACCAGCATCTGCAGTTCCTTCCCACACAGAATGAGGATTATCTGCTCGTCAGAAAAACAGGAAATAGAATTAGAGTGAATAAAGGGTGTACCTTCCAGGAAATGGGAAATAAATAGACTGGTTCTCTTTTCTCAAGAAGTCTAAGTGGTCACTTAATATAAATCTTTAAAATGGTGGAAGATTGTAATGGAGTCAGAGATTTCCATTTGGCACACCAGTTTATTTGGAAACCATCAATATAAAACAGGAGCAGAAAATGCTGATAATGTTCAGAAGGTTGCAATGCTTCTGTGGAAAGACAAAGGGAGTTTTGTTTCAGCTTGACGAACTGGAAAAACGAGGGAGCAAAAGGCACAAAGAGCTGTAGTAACTCAGTGGGTTAGGCAGCATCTTTGGAAAACATGGATAAGGCTCACTTTACACATTCTTCAGGGGTGCTGCCCGACCCAGAGTTACTACAGCACTTTGTTTTGTAAATCAACGTCTGGAGTTCCTTGTGTCGAAATGAGAAACAAGGGGCAATTTACAGAAGCCAATTAACCTACAAACCCGCACGTCTTTCGGATGTGGCAGGAAACCGGATCACCCGGAGAAAACCCACGCGATCACATGCAACGTGCAAACTCCACACAGACAGCACCCGAGGTCCGGACCGAACCCGGGTCTCTGGTGTTGTGATGAAGCGGCTTTGCCCGCTGTGCCACAGGGCGAGGTGAGGTGATTCCACAAAGCCCTTCACTTGATACTTTAACGAGGACAGTTAAAGAGAGAGACAGCAAACAGGAATGTGTAAAGACTGAAGGGTACAAGTCCGTGGTGAGGCAGCGAGGAGACGTTGGAACAGTCTAGCAGACCAGGCAGTGTTTGGAGAGAAAGGCTGAGGTAATATTACAGATGGATAATCTACAGTAGAGCCGCCCACTACTCAAACGAACAGGAAAAGCAAGTTATCTGAATTTTAGCTTGAGAAATCCATCCTTTTTTCCCCAGAGATGCTGCCCGACCCACTGACTTACTCCAGCACTTTGTCTCTATCTTCAGATCCTTTAGAAGCTCTCTCTCCACCGTTCCACTCACCACCACCTAGCTGTGTGTTATCATCAAACGTGAATATATTCCATGTGGGAGACGCTGCCTGATTTGTGTCTGTCTTTGCATATACCCCGATCAGCCAAAACATTATGACCACTGACAGGTGAAGTGAATAACATTGATTACCTTGTTACAATGGCACCTGTCAAGGGGTGGGATATATTAGGCAGCAAGTGAACAGTCAGTTTTTGTAGTTGATGTGTTGGATGCAGGAGAAATGGGCAGTAAAGGAGTAAAGACCTGAGCGACTTTGACAAGGGCCAAATTGTTATGGCCAGACGACTGGGCCAGAGCATCTCTGAAACGGCAAGGCTTGTGGGGTGCTCCCGGTCAGCAGTGGTGAGTACCGACCGACAGTGGTCCGAGGAGGGACAAACCACAAACCGGCGACAGACAGGGTGTTGGGTGCCCAAGGCTCATCGATGTGCGAGGGCAACGAAGGCTATCCCGTCTGGTCCGAAACGACAGAAGGTCTACTGTGGCACAAGTCACAGAAGATTTTAACGGTGGTCACGGGAGGAATGTGTCACAACACACAGTGCATCGCACCCTGCTGCTTATGGGGCTGCACACGGAGGACCAACAGCATATTAGGCAGGTGGGCGTAATGTTTTGGCTCATCGGGTCATAATGTTTTGGCTGATCGGTGTATTTTTTGGTCGTTTCATCCAAATCATTGATGCAGATTGGGAATAGGCAAGTGCCCAACATCAATCCCTGCACCCAGTAGTCATGGTCTCCCAGAATGAAAATAGTATGTTTTGACTGTTGACTGATCTCCAATCCATTGTAATGCCTAAGCCCTTATCCTGCGGTTTCTAGTTATAGTAATCTCCAGGAAAATCTTGCAGGAGTAAGATTGGTGGCAACTCACATGTTGCAGTTTGAGTTAGTTTACTGTCGTGTGTACTGAGGTACAGTGAAAAGCTTTTGTTGCATGCTAACCAGTCAGCGGAAAGACAATACTTGATTACAATTGAGCCATTTACAGTGTATTGATACATGATAAGGGAATAACGTTTAGTGCAAGGTAAAGTCTGATCAAAGATAGTCCGGGGGTCACCAATGAGGCAGATAGTAGTGTGGGACTGCTCTCTGCTTGTGGTAGGATGATACAGTTGCCTGATAACAGCTGGGAAGAAACTGGTGCTGCAGATAGTCCAGAGGTTAGAGGTCCATCACTATTTGTCCAGTGGGCCATGTACTTTATACCAGGTTTGAGGTCTTCATCCTCAAACGTTCTTTTCCAGTTCAGATGAGGAACTGGAGTTTAGAAGGACGAGAGGAGATCTTATGGAGACGTATTAAATTATGAAAGGACTGGTCAAGCTAGATGCAGGAAAAATGTTCCCAATGTTTGGGGAGTCCAGAACCAGGGGCCACACAGTCTAAGAATAAAGAGGAGGCCATTGAAAACTGAGGTGAGAAAAAACTTTTTCACCCAGAGAGTTGTGATTTTGTGGAATTCTCTGCCACAGAGGGCAGTGGAGGCCAATTCACTGGATGAATTTAAAAGAGAGTTAGATAGAGCCCTAGGGGCTAGTGGAATCAAGGGATATGGGGAGAAGGCAGGCATGGGTTACTGATTGTGGACGATCAGCCATGATCACAATGAATGGCGGAGTAGACTTAATGGCCGAATGGCCTAATTCTGCTCCTATCACTTATGATCTTATGATATCGGCAAGAATCAGGCCAATTACAAACAAAAATTCAAATGAGATATAAAAATTAATACAAGAGGGAGGGAATTTATGAGAAAAAAAAATTGTTGGCAACATCGCCAGGAATATAGAAATGCTCGAAGGCATAAATAGAATTGCAGAGCATGGAGGAGTGGGGCGAAAAAAACTTTAAAAAGATGGCAGTGTACTTAGGAAGCTCACAAAGAGATGGGCCAAATGGCCCAATTCTGCCACTATCACTTATGAAAGCCCACCAGGAAAACAGCCTTCCTGGCCAGTCCCCTCCCCCGACATCAGTCTGAAGAAGGGTCTCGACCCGAAACGTCACCCATTCCTTCTCTCCCGAGATGCTGCCTGACCTGCTGAGTTATTCCAGCATTTTGAGTCTACCATATAACCATATAACAACTACAGCACGGAAACAGGCCCGTTCGGTCCTTCCAGTCCACGCCAACCACTATCCCTGACCTAGTCTCATCTACCTGCACTCAGACCATAACCCTCTAATCCCCTCTTATCCATATACCTATCCAATTTACTCTTAAATAATAAAATCGAGCCAGCCTCCACCACTTCCACCGGAAGCCCATTCCATACAGCCACCACCCTCTGAGTAAAGAAGTTACCCCTCATGTTACCCCTAAACCTTTGTCCCTCAATTCTGAAGCTATGTCCCCTTGTTGGAATCTTCCCCACTCTCAAAGGGAAAAGCCTACCCACGTCAACTCTGTCCGTCCCTCTCAAAATTTTAAAAACCTCTATCAAGTCCCCCCTCAACCTTCTATGCTCCAAAGAATAAAGACCCAACCTGTTCAACCTCTCTCTGTAGCTTAAGTGCTGAAACCCAGGCAACATTCTAGTAAATCTCCTCTGTACCCTCTCCATTTTGTCGACATCTTTCCTATAATTTGGCGACCAGAACTGCACACCATACTCCAGATTCGGCCTCACCAATGCCCTGTACAATTTCAACATCACATCCCAACTTCTATACTCGATGCTCTGATTTATAAAGGCAAGCATACCAAATGCCTTCTTCACCACCCTATCCACATGAGATTCCACCTTCAGGGAACAATGCACAATTATTCCCAGATCCCTCTGTTCCACTGCATTCCTCAATTCCCTACCATTTACCCTGTACGTCCTATTTTGATTTGTCCTGCCAAAATGCAGCACCTCACACTTATCAGCATTAAACTCCATCTGCCATCTTTCAGCCCACCCTTCCAAAAGGCCCAAGTCTCTCTGTAGACTTTGAAACTCTACTTCATTACTAACTACACCACCTATCTTAGTATCATCTGCATATTTACTAATCCAATTTGCCACACCATCATCCAGATCATTAATGTAAATGACAAACAACAGTGGACCCAACACAGAACCCTGGGGCACTCCACTAGACACTGGCCTCCAACCTGACATACAATTGTCAACCATTACCCTCTGGTATCTCCCATTCAGCCATTGTTGAATCCATCTTGCAACCTCACTATTAATACCCAACGATTTAACCTTCTTAATCAACCTTCCATGTGGAACCTTGTCAAATGCCTTACTGAAGTCCATATAGACAACATCCACAGCCTTGCCCTTATCAATTTCCCTGGTAACCTCTTCAAAAAATTCAAGAAGATTAGTCAAACATGACCTTCCAGGCACAAATCCATGTTGACTGTTTCTAATCAGGCCTTGTTTGTCCAAATAATTATATATATTGTCCCTAAGTATCTTTTCCATTAATTTTCCCACCACAGACGTCAAACTAATAGGTCTATAATTGCTAGGTTTACTTTTAGAACCTTTTTTAAACAAAGGCACAACATGCGCAATGCGCCAATCTTCCGGCACCATCCCCGTTTCTAATGACGTTTGAAATATTTCCGTCATAGCCCCTGCTATTTCTGCACTAACTTCCCTCAATGTCCTAGGGAATATCCTATCAGGACCTGGAGACTTATCCACTTTTATATTTTTCAAAAGTGTCCGTACCTCCTCTTCTTTAATCCTCATAATTTCCATCACTACTCTACTTGTTTCGCTTACCTCACATAATTCAATATCCTTCTCCTCGGTGAATATCGAAGAAAAAAAATTGTTTAATATCTCCCCCATTTCTTCCGGCTCAGCACATAGCTGTCCACTCTGACTCTCTAATGGACCAATTTTTTTTTTCACTATCCTTTTGCTATTGACATATCTGTAGAACCTCTTGGGGTTTACTTTTACATTACTTGCCAAAGCAGCCTCATATCTTTTTTTTGCTTTTCTAATTTCCTTCTTAAGATTCCTTTTACATTCTTTATATTCCTCAAGAACCTTATTTACTCCCTGCCGCTTATATTTATTGTATATCTCCCTCTTTTTCCGAACCAAGTGTCCAATTTCCCTGGAAAACCACGGCTCTTTCAAATTATTATTCTTTCCTTTCCACCGAACAGGGACATAAAGACTCTGTACTCTCAAAATTTCACCTTTAAATATCTTCCATTTCTCTATTATATCCTTTTCATAAAACAAAAAGTTCCATTTCACTCCTTTTAAATCCTTTCTCATCTCCTCAAAATTAGCCTTTCTCCAATCCAAAATCTCAACCCTTGGTCCAGATTTGACCTTCTCCATAATGATATTGAAACTAATGGCATTGTGATCACTAGACCCAAAGTGCTCCTCAACACATACCTCCGTCACCTGACCCGTCTCATTTCCTAACAGGAGGTCCAACACTGCCCCTTCTCTGGTAGGCACCTCTACGTATTGCTGCAAAAAACTATCCTGCACACATTTTACAAACTCCAAACCATCCAGCCCTTTAACAGAATGTGATTCCCAGTCTACCTTCGATTTAAACCAACATCTACAATTTTTTTCCTACTACAGGTTATAGATGACCTTCCACCTCAGCCCTACTTTCCTGCACTAACTCCTTATCCCTTTATTCCCTTAAAATCAAAATCTTTCAATATCTGTCGTAAATGTACTCGGTAATTGAACGTTTCCCCCCCCCCCCCCCCATCGTCCTCTTACGCAGAAAATTGCAGAGTCACCACCCTCTGGGTGAAAGAAACTGTTTGCAACACAGACCGGAACGGCTGGTCAAGTCAAATCAAGTCAAGTCAAATTTATTTGTCACATACACATACACGATGTGCAGTGAAATGAAAGTGGCAATGCCTGCGGGTTGTGCACAAAAATAATTACAGTTACTGCATATAAATAAAGTTAATAAGTTATTATTATTGTCGACAAAAATTTAGTCTCTGGGGTTATAAAAGTTGACAGTCCTGATGGCCTGTGGGAAGAAGCTCCGTCTCATCCTCTCCGTTTTCACAGCGTGACAGCGGAGGCGTTTGCCTGATCGTAGCATCTGGAACAGTCCGTTACTGGGGTGGCAGGGGTCCCTCATGATCTTGCTTGCTCTGGATCTGCACCTCCTGATGTATAGGTCCTGCAGGGGGACGAGTGTAGTTCCCATGGTGCGTTCTGCCGAACACACTACTCTCTGCAGGGCTATCCTGTCCTGGGCAGAGCTGTTCCCAAACCAGACTGTAATGTTGCCGGACAGGATGCTCTCTACAGCCCCAGAGTAGAAGCAATGAAGGATCCTCTGAGACACTCTGAATTTCCTCAGTTGTCTAAGGTGGTAAAGGCGCTGCTTAGCCTTACCCAACAGTGCGGCAATGTGCGTTGCCCACGTCAGATCCTCTGCGATGCGGACTCCCAAGTATTTGAAACTGCTCACCCTATCCACAATAGACCCATTTATCTCCAGTGGCGTGTACGTCCTTGGATGTTTAGCCCTTCTGAAGTCCTGCCTTTGACTCTACGAACCTTGCTCCTTCCAGCGACCCGCTGCTTAAAACAGCCACAGCTGCACCTCTGTGGCTGCAGCACTGTCTGCAAGATGCACAGCACCAATTCACCAACAGCCATGCAGTGCTGGCTCGATGGGCCAAATGGCCTCCTCCTGCACCTATTTTCTATGTTTAACAGCACTCCCCAAAAAATGGGTGTCAGTTGCCTGGGAATACCTTTGCGGTCTGCTCCAGACCGGTTTGCAAATGTATCATTGCTTCTTCGCCATCATTAATGTAATTCTAAACCCTGGAACTCCACCCACCCAATTAACTCCACTTCCTCACCTGAAGGTCAGCAGCAAGATCAAGGAGGCTGCTCAACAGCACCCTCTCCAGGGCAATTAGAGATGTGCATTCGGCACCACACCACTGGCCACATATCATATCATCATATCATATCATATATATATAGCCGGAAACAGGCCTTTTCGGCCCACCAAGTCCGTGCCGCCCAGCGATCCCCGCACATTAACACTATCCTACACCCACTAGGGACAATTTTTACATTTACCCAGCCAATTAACCTACATACCTGTACGTCTTTGGAGTGTGGGAGGAAACCGAAGATCTCGGAGAAAACCCACGCAGGTCACGGGGAGAACGTACAAACTCCTTACAGTGCAGCACCCGTAGTCAGGATCGAACCTGAGTCTCCGGCGCTGCATTCGCTGTAAAGCAGCAACTATCTTCCCATCCCCTCCCCTTTCTGCGTTCTGCAGAGACCGTTCCCTCCGTAACTCCCTGGTCCACTCGTCCCTTCCTACCCAACCCACCCCATCCCCGGGCACTTTCCCCTGCAACCGCAGGAGATGCAACACCTGTCCCTTTACCTCCCCCTCAACTCCATCCAAGGACCCAAACAGTCCAGGTGAGACAGAGGTTCACCTGCACCTCCTCCAACCTCATCTATTGTATCCGCTGCTCTAGATGTCAACTTCTCTACATCGGCGAAACCAAACGGAGGCTCGGAGATCGTTTCGCTCAATACCTTTGCTCAGTCCGCCTGAACCAACCTGATCTCCCGGTGGCTGAGCACTTCAACTCCCCCTCCCACTCCCAGTCTGACCTTTCTGTCATGGGCCGCCTCCAGTGCTATAGTGAGGCCCACTGGAAATTGGAGGAACAGCACCTCATATTTCGCTTGGGCAGCTTGCAGCCCAGCGGTATGAACATTGACTTCTCCAACTTTAGATAGTTCCTCTGTCCCTCTCTTCCCCTCCCCCTTCCCAGTTCTCCCTCTATCTTCCTGTCTCCACCTATATCCTTCCTTTGTCCCGCCCCCCTGACATCAGTCTGAAGAAGGGTCTCGACTCGAAAAACATCACCTGTGATGCTGCCTGACCTGCTGAGTTACTCCAGCATTTTGTGAAATAAATACCTTAGAGATGTGCAATAAATTCAGCCAGCCCTTTCATGGACCTCTTTACAACAGAATGTGTGGGAAGGAACTGCAGATGCTGGTTTAAACCGAAGAGAGACACAAAATGACGGCAACATCTCTGGAGAGATGGAATCGGTGACGTGACGGGTCAGAACCCTTCTTCATTGTTTCTACTTATATAATGATAATACCTTACTCAGTTATAGGGGACAATCGTCAATAATGGACCCCATTCTCCCTCCAAATGGTCTGTTATAATGAGGGTTTACTGTACTGCATGTGCTGCCCCACACCCCATGAAAGAAAACAATCATGCCATTAGTAAATTATTGTGGTCTTACTTCAAACCTTATTTTTCATTTTGGTCTTGGTTAATGCAATCTTTCTCGTTTTGCTTTTCGTTCCACGCCTGATTAAACTCTAATTCAACCTATGACTGGCAGGATTTCCTCTGATTAGTTCTCTAATGTCAGTGGTTCGGGAGGTTTGGAGTTTGGCAAACTGATGGAGCTTTGATGAACAGTTTAGCTAACACCAGACTCCCAGTGGAACCAGTGGAGCATGTCATGCCATGCCAAGCCAAGCAGTCCTGCAAGAGCAGCCTTGCAGCAATTTATAGACAATAGACAATAGGTGCAGGAGTAGGCCATTCGGCCCTTCAAGCCAGCACCGCCATTCAATGTGTTCATTGCTGATCATCCACAATCAGTACCCCATTCCTGCTGTTAGGCCATTTACTCATAATCATAATCATACTTTATTAGCCAAGTATGTTTTGCAACATACGAGGAATTTCATTTGCCGTACAGTCATAACAATAAAAAGCAACAGGATACACAAAATACATTTTAACATGAACATCCACCACAGCAATTCCTCCACATTCCTCACTGTGATGGAAGGCGAATAACAGTTCAATCTCTTCCCTTCTTTGTCCTCCAGCGGTCGGGGGCCTCGAGCCTTCTGTTGACAGGACGATCTTGACTCCCGTAGCCAGCGGTCGGGCCTTCCTCGTGGGGTGATCAAGCTCCTGTATCGGGGGGGGGGGGAATCTCAGCTCCCCCACGCTGGGTGATCTACCCCGGGTCAGGGCTAGTCGAACTTCATGCGGCTTTGGAGCTTCCCGACCTCAGTCTCTACCCGAGACTGCGAGCTCCTCCATGTTAAAAGTCCGCAGGCAGCGGTTGGAGTGTCGTTCCCAGGCAAGGAGTCCACTCCGATGGTAAGTCCACGGCCCCGCAGTGGGACTAAAAATGGCCCCAAGCAAGGCCGCCAGCTCCACGATGTTAGGCCGCAGAGCGACCGGAGATACGATCCGGAAAACAATCGCATCTCCGGCAAGGTAAGAGATTGAAAAAAAGTTTCCCCCGACCCCCTGCCCACCCCCCACATAAACAAACCAGAGAACATGGTTTTTAAACACACTGCAAATATTTTTTAAAAGGCGTAAAGGACAGACAGACTGTAGGCGAGGCTGCCATCGCGGCGCCACCCGGTGGATTATGTGTTGAGACCAAATGTTTCAGTCGGTCCACATAGACTTCTCTGTGACCAAGAGATTCGTGGTCAGATCCACTGACATCACACCACTGCTCTTTACTGAACACTACCTCCTGCTGAAGGGAGACACAAAATGCTGGATTGACTCAGCGGGTCAGGCAGCATCTCTGGAGAGAAGGATGAGGTGACATTTTGGGTCGAGACCCTTCACTCTGAGAGACAGGGGAAAGAAAGGGAAACGAGAGATATAGATTTTAGATTTAGAGATACAGCGCGGAAACAGGCCCTTCGGCCCACCGAGTCCGCGCCGCCCAGCGATCCCCGCACACTAACACTATCCTACACACACTAGGGACAATTTTTACATATTACCCAGTCAATTAACCTACACACCTGCACGTCTTTGGAGTGTGGGAGGAAACCGAAGATCTCGGAGAAAACCCACGCAGGTCACGGGGAGAACGTACAAACTCCGTACAGACGGCGCTCGTAGTCAGGATCGAACCTCAGTTTCCGGCGCTGCATTCGCTGTATGGCAGCAACTCCACCGCTGTGCCACCGTGCCGCCCTATATAGTTAGTGATATAGCGAGATATAGAACAAATGAATGAAAGGTATGCACACAAAGTAATGATGAGCAAGGAAAGGTGGAGCCCACAATGGTCCATTGTTGGCCTGGGCTAGGTGATAATGTTTTATACATACAATGAAACTCAAACGGGCAACAGTGAAACTAGTATGATCACTGGGGTGGGGGAGGGACGGAGAGAGAGAGGGAATGCAATGGTTACTTAAAGTTAGAGAAATCATACCGTTGGGTTGTAAGCTGGCAAAGGACAGAATGGTCAGTGTGGGAATGGGAGTGAAAGTGTTTGGCAACCCGGGAGATCAGGCAGGTCCAGGCGGACTGAGCCTTCCAGCAGGCTGCCTGTCACCTGCAGGATGAGTCGCAGACTGGCAGGGGGGAAATGGAAGTTGAACATCAAAGTGGTGACCCCAGAGACGGTTTGAGGTTCCCAAAAGGAGTTGTGCGGGTTGTAAAAAGCCCCAATGCACTGGTGGAAATCACTCCGAAAGAACATTGAGCGGTACGGTGGCGCAGCGGTAGAGTTGCTGCCTTACAGCGCCAGAGACCCGGGTTCCATCCCGACTACGGGTGCTTCTCTGTACGGAGTTTGTACGTTCTCCCCGTAAACCGCGTGGGTTTTCTTTGAGATGTTCGGTTTCCTCTCACGCTCCATATAAGTACAGGTTTGTACATTAATTGGCTTGGTCTAAATGCAAATTGTCCCTAGGGTAGTGTCAATGTGCGGGGATCGCTGGTCGGTGCGGACTCGGTGGATTGTAGGACCTGTTTCCTGTATCTCTAAACTAAACTAAACATCGAGGTATTTTGTCCTCAAAAGTGTTCAGAAAGTCAGAGGGAGATGGTCAACTCCTGGAAACCATGCGGAATCTTCTAGAGTGGTGGAGGGTGGATGTGAGGGAAATGGAGAGCCAACGAGTATTGAATTGAATTGTATTAAATAAATTTTATTAGCCAAGTATGTACACATACAACGATTTGGCTTGGTGCTTTGCTCGCAAGTAACAACACGATCAGCAATGGACAGGATGGCTAGCAGATCTCAACAAGATTGTGGAGTTTGAAGTGGAACCGACAAGCTTTGGTCAAATCAGCTATGCACAGCTGCACCACTTTTCTGATGGCAGCAAAATTGGCTATGGTACTGTTTCATATCTAAGACTGGAAAACGAAAGCAAAGATTTTGCATTCATAATGGGAAAATCCAGAGTGGCACCATTAAAACCAATGACAATTCCCAGAATGGAGCTTACAGCTGCAGTCCTAGTTGTCAGAGTTGACACAATGCTGCGAAAAGAATGACAGCTTCAACTGGACAAATCCATCTCCTGGACCGATGGCACGACGGTGCTTATGTACATCAAGAACTAAACCAAACGCTTTCAAACATTTGTAGCAAACAGAATCTCTTTTGTAAGGGATGCTACTGATGTATCACAATGGAGATATGTTAGCACAAAGGGAAATCCTGCAGATGAAGAGGACTAGCAGCAGACCGCTTCTTAAGCTGGAAGAGAAGATTGAAGAAGATCCTGGCTAGTGGGCAATATTGGAGACCATACCAGATGCACAAGGTCTTGTGCGCACAGTTCAACTTCAGACTAAGAGCAACATCTTGGAAAGACCGATAATGAAGATATGTCTGCTCCTAGAAGCTCATACCCGAGTACAGCAAAGACTGGTGGCCTTAAAGGTTAAAGAATCACTAAAGTAGATTAGATGCCAACATATAGTGAATGCTTTATTTTGATTATGGTTGAAGTTTTTATGGCTCCTTTTAATGTTTATTAGTAATTATTTTGTTATATACGTAGAACAATTAGGGGCCGGTGTGTAGGAGCCATTTGTGTTTGTACTACCTGTCTTAGTATATTATATTATTTTGTATCTTGTTGTATTATTTTTGTACACTTGGGGGTTGTCGTGAGATGAGTACATATATGGGCATATATGGGCATAACGTACTGGGAGGAGCCAGAATTAGGAGTATATTTGGGAATGCAGAGATAGGAGGAGGTCAGATGCGGAGAAGCTATAGCGAGATAAAATTCTTACCAGATCTATGACGGGAGAAATACAAATCTGTTTGTATTACTCCTTCAATAAACGACTAATTAAACTGAAACGTCGTGAAGATCTCTGTTGTCGATTTGCGTCAAGGTCTATCACTCTAGCCTCCGTGAAATGGGGGTAAGCGGAAAGGACTTTATTGCAAGGACAGAAGTTGCAACTACACACTGATCAGACTGCATTTGGAGTATTGTGAGCAGTTTTAGGCCCCATATCTGAGCTGGCATCGGAGAGGGTACAGAGGAGGTTTACAAGAATAATCCTAAGAATGATTGGGTTAACATATGATGAGTTTTTGACGGCACTGGGCCTGTACTTGCTGGAGTTTAGAAGGATGAGGGGGGACCTCATTGAAACTTACCGATTAGTGAAAGGCATGGATAGAGTGGATGTGGAGAGTATGTTTTCACAGATGGGAGAGTCTGGGACCAGAGGACATAGCCTCAGATACACCTTTGGAAAGGAGATGAGATGGAATTTCTTTAGGCTGTGGAGGCTTATGGATATTTTTACGGTGGAGATAGATTTGATGGGCTGAATGGCCTAATTCTGCTCCTAGAACTTATGAACATGAACTTAGATGAGGTTAGAGGAGATGTACCTAAAAGGACTGCTGGGGCCACATCAAAAATGATTGATTTGAGGGAGGAGGTGTGGAATGAGTGGTACATCTCCTGTGATTGCACGGGAAAGTACCTGGGGAGTGGGTGGGGTTGCCAACTGTCCCGTATTAGCTGGGACATCCCGTAATTTGGGCTAAATTGGTTTGTCCTGTACTGGACTGCCCTTGTCCCGTATTAGGCCCGGGGGGGGGGCGCTGTAGGCCCAGATGCTCTAGGCCCCGACACTCTATGCCCCGACACTCTATGCCCCGACACTCTATGCCCCGACACTCCACTCTAGGTTTCTGACATTTTAGCTCCGGATAGTCTAGGTCCGGAGGCCCGGGCGCCGCCTAATGGAGGTTGCGTAGCAACCCGCCTCCCAGCCTGGGCCTCTACCCATCTGAAGAAGGGTCTCGACCCGAAAAGTCACCCATTCCTTCTCTCCCGAGATGCTGCCTGACCTGCTGAGTTACTCCAGCATTTTGTGAATAAATCGGCATGTGGCCGCTGGCTTGGTGAGGTCACGAGGCGTGGGGCGGTGACGTCACCTTATCCTGTATTTGGGAGTGAGTTAGTTGGCAATCCTAGGAGTGGGTGATTTGGGTGTGAAGTGAATAAGTGAATCAAGGAGTTGTACAGGGAGTGGTCAAAGCGGAAGGAGGTGGGGATGGGAAGATGAGGGACAATTTACGAGGCCAATTAACATGTAAACCTGCATTTCTTTGGAATGTGAGATGCAGTCAGAGCACACGCAGAAAACCCACACAGTCATCGGGAGAACATGGTGGGAACTCCACGCAGACAGCACCCGTGGTCAGGATCGAACCCGGGTCTTTGACGCGGTGAGGCAGCAACTCTACCACTGTTTACTAAAGAAAGTGGACATCTCTGCTGTCCTACAAGTTAAGGAAAGCCTTAACTTGGGAGCAGATGCAGCGGAGATGGAGAAATTGAGAGCAGAGGATAGAGTCTTTGCAAGAAGCAGGATGTTTATGGTTTGGAAATCGATTCCCAACCAGAGACCCTGGAACAGGACAACTGTGTGGAGGTCGTTGCAGTTCCGCGCATTGCCATGGAGGAGGGGGGGCGCTGGCGCTGCAGTACCGGGCGGGGCCGCGGGAGGGGGGGGGGCTGGCGCTGCAGTTCCGCGCATTGCCATTGAGGAGGGGGGGGCGCTGACGCTGCAATACCCGGCGGGGCCGCGGGGGGGGGGGGGGGCTGGCGCTGCAGTACCGGGCGGGGCCGCGAGGGGGGGGGTGGGGGCTGGCGCTGCAGTACCGGGCGGGGCCGGGAGGAGGGGGCGCTGTGGCGGAAGGTCACGTGGCGCGGCGGGGCGGGGCGGGCACCGGAAGCGGGGTCGGGCGCCGCCGAGTGAGCGAGGCTTCGCGGACCGCGGCCGCTCCCATGGCGACCCGGGCGCTGCAGGAGTGGGCCCGGCGGCGGGCCGAAGGCTACCCCGGGGTGGAGGTGAAGAACATGAGTTCCAGCTTCAGGGACGGGCTCGTCTTCTGCGCCATCATCCACCACCACCGGCCTGACCTCATGTGAGTGTCCGAGGCGGAGGGAAGCGGCCGCCCGGGTGGGGCGAGGCCAGGGGTGGGTGACGGTGGGGGGACAGGGGTCAGCGGCGGACGGGAGGGCGAATGAAGGAGATAGAGGAGCGAGTGAGGGACGGGACAGGAGGGGGAGGGGAGAGGGTGAGAGGGTGCGTGTAGGGGGAGAGGGTGTGTGTAGGGGGAGAGGGTGCGTGTAGGGGGAGAGGGTGCGTGTAGGGGGAGAGGGTGTGTGTGAGGGGAAGGGTGTGTGTAGGGGGAGAGGGTGTGTGTGAGGGGAGAGGGTGCGTGTGAGGGGAGAGGGTGCGTGTAGGGGAGAGGGTGCGTGTAGGGGGAGAGGGTGAGGGAGAGGGTGCGTGTAGGGGGAGAGGGTGCGTGTAGGGGGAGAGGGTGCGTGTAGGGGGAGAGGGTGCGTGTAGGGGGAGAGGGTGCGTGTAGGGGGAGAGGGTGCGTGTAGGGGGAGAGGGTGCGTGTAGGGGGAGAGGGTGAGGGAGAGGGTGAGGGGAGAGGGTGCGTGTAGGGGGAGAGGGTGAGGGAGAGGGTGCGTGTGAGGGGAGAGGGTGCGTGTAGGGGGAGAGGGTGAGGGAGAGGGTGAGGGGAGAGGGTGCGTGTAGGGGGAGGGTGCGTGTGAGGGGAGAGGGTGTGTGGAGGGGAGAGGGTGCGTGTGGGGGAGAGGGTGCCTGTGGGGGGAGAGAGTGTGTGTGAGGGGAGAGGGTGCGTGTAGGGGGAGAGGGTGCGTGTGGGGGAGAGGGTGCGTGTGGGGGGAGAGGGTGTGTGGAGGGGAGAGGGTGCGTGTGGGGGGAGAGGATGCGTGGAGGGGAGAGGGTGCGTGGGGGGGAGAGGGTGCGTGTGGGGGAGAGGGTGCGTGTGGGGGGAGAGGGTGCGTGTGGAGGAGAGGGGTGTGTGGAGGGGAGAGGGTGCGTGGGGGGGAGAGGGTGCGTGTGGGGGAGAGTGCGTGTGGGGGAGAGTGCGTGTGGGGGAGAGGGTGCGTGTGGGGGGAGAGGGTGCGTGGGGGGAGAGGGTTCGTGTGGGGGAGAGGGGAGAGGGTGTGTGTGAGGGGAGAGGGTGCGTGTGGGGGGGAGAGAGTAGGGGAGAGGGTGCGTGTGGAGGAGAGGGTGTGTGGAGGGGAGAGGGTGTGTGTGAGGGGAGAGGCTGCGTGTGGGGGAGATGGTGCGTGTGGGGGAGAGGGTGCGTGTGGGGGAGAGGGTGCGTGTGGGGGAGAGGGTGCGTGTGGGGGAGAGGGTGCGTGTGGGGGAGAGGGTGTGTGTGAGGGGGAGAGGGTGCGTGTGAGGGGGAGAGGGTGCGTGTAGGGGGAGAGGGTGCGTGTAGGGGGAGAGGGTGTGTGTAGGGGGAGAGGGTGTGTGTAGGGGAGAGGGTGTGTGTAGGGGGAGAGGGTGTGTGTGAGGGGAAGGGTGTGTGTAGGGGGAGAGGGTGTGTGTAGGGGGAGAGGGTGCGTGTAGGGGGAGAGGGTGCGTGTAGGGGGAGAGGGTGCGTGTAGGGGGAGAGGGTGTGTGTAGGGGGAGAGGGTGTGTGTAGGGGGAGAGGGTGTGTGTAGGGGGAGAGGGTGAGGGAGAGGGTGCGTGTGAGGGGAGAGGGTGCGTGTGGGGGAGAGGGTGCGTGTGGGGGAGAGGGTGCGTGTGGGGGGAGAGGGTGCGTGTGGAGGAGAGGGGTGTGTGGAGGGGAGAGGGTGTGTGGGGGGGAGAGGGTGCGTGTGGGGGAGAGTGCGTGTGGGGGAGAGTGCGTGTGGGGGAGAGGGTGCGTGTGGGGGGAGAGGGTGCGTGGGGGGAGAGGGTTCGTGTGGGGGAGAGGGGAGAGGGTGTGTGTGAGGGGAGAGGGTGCGTGTGGGGGGGAGAGAGTAGGGGAGAGGGTGCGTGTGGAGGAGAGGGTGTGTGGAGGGGAGAGGGTGTGTGTGAGGGGAGAGGCTGCGTGTGGGGGAGATGGTGCGTGTGGGGGAGAGGGTGCGTGTGGGGGAGAGGGTGCGTGTGGGGGAGAGGGTGCGTGTGGGGGAGAGGGTGCGTGTGGGGGAGAGGGTGTGTGTGAGGGGGAGAGGGTGCGTGTAGGGGGAGAGGGTGTGTGTAGGGGGAGAGGGTGTGTGTAGGGGGAGAGGGTGTGTGTAGGGGGAGAGGGTGTGTGTAGGGGGAGAGGGTGTGTGTAGGGGGAGAGGGTGTGTGTGAGGGGAAGGGTGTGTGTAGGGGGAGAGGGTGTGTGTAGGGGGAGAGGGTGTGTGTAGGGGGAGAGGGTGCGTGTAGGGGGAGAGGGTGCGTGTAGGGGGAGAGGGTGCGTGTAGGGGGAGAGGGTGTGTGTAGGGGGAGAGGGTGTGTGTAGGGGGAGAGGGTGAGGGAGAGGGTGCGTGTGAGGGGAGAGGGTGCGTGTGAGGGGAGAGGGTGTGTGTAGGGGGAGAGGGTGCGTGTAGGGGGAGAGGGTGCGTGTAGGGGGAGAGGGTGCGTGTAGGGGGAGAGGGTGTGTGTAGGGGGAGAGGGTGTGTGTGAGGGGAAGGGTGTGTGTAGGGGGAGAGGGTGAGGGAGAGGGTGCTTGTGAGGGGAGAGGGTGCGTGTGAGGTGAGAGGGTGTGTTTAGGGGGAGAGGGTGCGTGTAGGGGGAGAGGGTGCGTGTAGGGGGAGAGGGTGCGTGTAGGGGGAGAGGGTGTGTGTAGGGGGAGAGGGTGTGTGTGAGGGGAAGGGTGCGTGTAGGGGGAGAGGGTGTGTGTAGGGGGAGAGGGTGCGTGTAGGGGGAGAGGGTGTGTGTAGGGGAGAGGGTGAGGGAGAGGGTGCGTGTGAGGGGAGAGGGTGCGTGTAGGGGGAGAGGGTGTGTGTAGGGGGAGAGGGTGTGTGTAGGGGGAGAGGGTGTGTGTAGGGGGAGAGGGTGCGTGTAGGGGGAGAGGGTGTGTGAGGGGAAGGGTGTGTGTAGGGGGAGAGGGTGTGTGTGAGGGGAAGGGTGTGTGTAGGGGGAGAGGGTGCGTGTAGGGGGAGAGGGTGTGTGTAGGGGGAGAGGGTGCGTGTAGGGGGAAGGGTGTGTGTAGGGGGAGAGGGTGCGTGTAGGGGGAGAGGGTGTGTGTGAGGGGAGAGGGTGTGTGTGAGGGGAAGGGTGTGTGTAGGGGAGAGGGTGAGGGAGAGGGTGCGTGTGAGGGGAGAGGGTGCGTGTGAGGGGAGAGGGTGTGTGTAGGGGAGAGGGTGCGTGTAGGGGGAGAGGGTGCGTGTAGGGGGAGAGGGTGCGTGTAGGGGGAAGGGTGTGTGTAGGGGGAGAGGGTGTGTGTGAGGGGAAGGGTGTGTGTAGGGGGAGAGGGTGAGGGAGAGGGTGCGTGTAGGGGAGAGGGTGTGTGTGAGGGGAAGGGTGTGTGTAGGGGGAGAGGGTGAGGGAGAGGGTGCGTGTGAGGGGAGAGGGTGCGTGTGAGGGGAGAGGGTGCGTGTGAGGGGAGAGGGTGCGTGTGAGGGGAGAGGGTGCGTGTAGGGGGAGAGGGTGCGTGTAGGGGGAGAGGGTGCGTGTAGGGGGAGAGGGTGCGTGTAGGGGGAAGGGTGTGTGTAGGGGGAAGGGTGTGTGTAGGGGGAGAGGGTGCGTGTAGGGGGAGAGGGTGCGTGTAGGGGGAGAGGGTGCGTGTAGGGGGAGAGGGTGCGTGTAGGGGGAGAGGGTGCGTGTAGGGGGAGAGGGTGCGTGTAGGGGGAGAGGGTGTGTGTGAGGGGAAGGGTGTGTGTAGGGGGAGAGGGTGAGGGAGAGGGTGCGTGTGAGGGGAGAGGGTGCGTGTGAGGGGAGAGGGTGCGTGTAGGGGAGAGGGTGCGTGTAGGGGGAGAGGGTGAGGGAGAGGGTGCGTGTAGGGGGAGAGGGTGCGTGTAGGGGGAGAGGGTGCGTGTAGGGGGAGAGGGTGCGTGTAGGGGGAGAGGGTGCGTGTAGGGGGAGAGGGTGCGTGTAGGGGGAGAGGGTGCGTGTAGGGGGAGAGGGTGCGTGTAGGGGGAGAGGGTGAGGGAGAGGGTGAGGGGAGAGGGTGCGTGTAGGGGGAGAGGGTGTGGAGGGGAGAGGGTGCGTGTGGGGGGAGAGTGTGTGGAGGGGAGAGGGTGCGTGTGGAGGGGAGAGGGTGTGTGGAGGGGAGAGGGTGTGTGTAGGGGGAGAGGGTGAGGGAGAGGGTGCGTGTGAGGGGAGAGGGTGCGTGTAGGGGGAGAGGGTGTGTGTAGGGGGAGAGGGTGAGGGAGAGGGTGAGGGGAGAGGGTGCGTGTAGGGGGAGGGTGCGTGTGAGGGGAGAGGGTGTGTGGAGGGGAGAGGATGCGTGGAGGGGAGAGGGTGCGTGTGGGGGAGAGGGTGCGTGTGGGGGGAGAGGGTGTGTGGAGGGGAGAGGGTGCGTGTGGGGGGAGAGGATGCGTGGAGGGGAGAGGGTGCGTGTGGGGGAGAGGGTGCGTGTGGGGGGAGAGGGTGCGTGTGGGAGGAGAGGGGTGTGTGGAGGGGAGAGGGTGCGTGGGGGGGAGAGGGTGCGTGTGGGGGAGAGTGCGTGTGGGGGAGAGTGCGTGTGGGGGAGAGGGTGCGTGTGGGGGGAGAGGGTGCGTGGGGGGAGAGGGTTCGTGTGGGGGAGAGGGGAGAGGGTGTGTGTGAGGGGAGAGGGTGCGTGTGGGGGGGAGAGAGTAGGGGAGAGGGTGCGTGTGGAGGAGAGGGTGTGTGGAGGGGAGAGGGTGTGTGTGAGGGGAGAGGCTGCGTGTGGGGGAGATGGTGCGTGTGGGGGAGAGGGTGCGTGTGGGGGAGAGGGTGCGTGTGGGGGAGAGGGTGCGTGTGGGGGAGAGGGTGCGTGTGGGGGAGAGGGTGCGTGTGGGGGAGAGGGTGCGTGTGGGGGAGAGGGTGTGTGTGAGGGGGAGAGGGTGTGTGTGAGGGGGAGAGGGTGTGTGGAGGGGAGAGGGTGTGTGTAGGGGGAGAGGGGGAGAGGGTGCGTGTGGGGGAGAGGGTGCGTGTGGGGGAGAGGGTGCGTGTGAGGGGAGAGGGGGGGTGTGAGAGGAGAGGGTGCGTGTGGGGGAGAGGGTGCGTGTGGGGGAGAGGGTGCGTGTGAGGGGAGAGGGGGGGTGTGAGGGGAGAGGGGGGTGTGAGGGGAGAGGGTGCGTGTGGGGGAGAGGGGAGAGGGTGCGTGTGAGGGGAGAGGGTGTGTGTGAGGGGAGAGGGTGTGTGTAGGGGGAGAGGGTGTGTGAGGGGGAGAGAGTGTATGTGAGGGGAGAGTTTGTGTGTGAGGGGAGAGTTTGTGTGTGAGGGGAGAAGGTGTGTGTGAGGGGAGAGGGTGTGTGTGAGGGGAGAGGGTGTGTGAGGGGAGAGGGTGTGTGTGATGGGAGAGGGTGTGTGTGATGGGAGAGGGGGTGCGTGGGGGAGAGGGTGCGTGTGAGGGGAGAGGGTGCGTGTGGGGGAGAGGGTGCGTGTGAGGGAGAGGGTGCGTGTGAGGGGAGAGGGTGCGTGAGGGGAGAGGGTGCGTGAGGGGAGAGGGTGCGTGAGGGGGGAGGGTGCGTCAGGAGAGAGGGTGTGTGTGAGGGGGAGAGGGTGTGTGTGAGGGGGAGAGGGTGTGTGTGAGGGGGAGAGGGTGTGTGAGGGGAGAGGGTGTGTGAAGGGGGAGGGGGTGTGTGAGGGGAGAGGGTGTGTGTGAGGGGAGAGGGGGTGTGTGAGGGGGAGAGGGTGTGTGAGGGGAGAGGGGGTGTGTAGGGGGAGGGGGTGTGTGAGGGGAGAGGGTGGGAGAGGGGGGGAGAGGTGGGAGAGGGGGGGAGAGGGGGGATGTGGGGGAGAGGGGGGGTGTGGAGGAGAGGGGGGGTGTGGGGGAGAGGGGGGGGTGTGGGGGAGAGGGGGGGGTGTGGGGGGGGGGGGGGGGGGGGGGTGGGGGGGGGAGGGGAGAGGGTGTGTGAGGGGAGAGGGTGTGGGGGAGAGTGGAGAGGGTGCGTGTGGGGGAGAGGGGAGAGGGTGCGTGTGGGGGAGAGGGGAGAGGGTGCGTGTGAGGGGAGAGGGTGCGTGTGAGGGGAGAAGGTGCGTGTGGGGGAGAGGGTGTGAGGGGAGAGGGTGTGTGAGGGGAGAGGGTGGGTGTGAGGGGAGAGGGTGTGAGGGGAGAGGGTGTGTGTGAGGGGAGAGGGTGTGTGTGATGGGAGAGTGTGTGTGAGGGGAGAGGGTGCGTGTGAGGGGAGGGTGTGTGAGGGGAGAGGGTGTGTGAACGGAGAGGGTGTGTGTGAGGGCGAATGAAGGAGATAGAGCGAGTGAGGGACGGGACAGGAGGGGGTGTGAGGGGAGATGGTGTGTGAGGGGAGAGGGTGTGTGAGGGGAGAGGGTGTGTGAGGGGAGAGGGTGTGTGAGGGGAGAGGGGGTGTGAGGGGGGGAGAGGGGGTGTGTGTAGGGGGAGAGGGTGTGTGTAGGGGGAGAGGGGGTGTGTGTAGGGGGAGAGGGGGTGTGTGTAGGGGGAGAGGGGGTGTGTGTGGGGGAGAGGGTGTGTGTAGGGGGAGAGGGGGTGTGTGTGTGGGGGAGAGGGGGTGTGAGGGGAGAGGGTGCGTGTGAGGGGAGAGGGTGCGTGAGGGGAGAGGGTGCGTGAGGGGGAGGGTGCGTGAGGGGAGAGGGTGCGTGAGGGGAGAGGGTGTGTGAGGGGGAGAGGGTGCGTGTGGGGGAGGGGAGAGGGTGTGTGAGGGGACAGGGTGTGTGAGGGGACAGGGTGTGTGAGGGGACAGGGTGTGTGAGGGGAGAGGGTGTGTGAGGGGAGAGGGTGTGTGAGGGGAGAGGGTGCGTGTGAGGGGAGAGGGTGCGTGAGGGGAGAGGGTGCGTGAGGGGGGAGGGTGCGTGAGGGGAGAGGGTGCGTGAGGGGAGAGGGTGTGAGGGGGAGAGGGTGCGTGTGGGGCAGGGGAGAGGGTGTGTGAGGGGACAGGGTGTGAGGGGAGAGGGTGCGTGTGGGGTAGAGGGTGCGTGTGAGGGGAGAGGGTGCGTGTGGGGGAGAGGGTGCGTGAGGGAGAGGGTGCGCGTGAGGGAGAGGGTGCGCGTGAGGGGAGAGGGTGCGCGTGAGGGGAGAGGGTGCGCGTGATGGGAGAGGGTGTGTGAGGGGAGAGGGTGTGTGAGGGGAGAGGGTGTTTGAGGGGAGAGGGTGTGTGTGATGGGAGGGTGTGTGTGAGGGGAGAGGGTGCGTGAGGGGAGAGGGTGCGTGTGGGGGAGAGGGTGCGTGTGAGGGGAGAGGGTGCGTGTGGGGGAGAGGGTGCGTGTGGGGGAGAGGGTGCGTGTGGGGGAAAGGGTGCGTGTGGGGGAGAGGGTGCGTGTGAGGGGAGAGGGTGTGTGAGGGGAGAGGGTGGGGTGTGGGGGAGGGGGGGGTGGGAGGGGGGAGGGGGGGGTGGGAGGGGGGAGGGTGTGTTCAGAGGGAATGAGTGGAGATGGGAGAGTGAATGCGGTGAGGGGGAGTGAGAGGGGTAGGGGAGAAGGGGGCGAGAGTGAGTGAGGGGAGAGGATGTGTGAGGAAGGGGACGTGAGGGTGGGTTGAGGGAATGAATGGGGACGGAAGTGAGTGAAGGGTGAACGGGGGAGTGAGTGAGGGGAGGGGAGTGAGAGGGGTTGGGAGAGGATGTGTGAGGGAGGGGGATGTGAGGGCGGGTTGAGAGGGAATGAGGGGATGGGGAGGGAGACGAATGAGAGGGGAGGGGGAGTGAGAGGGATTGGGAGACGGGAGTGAGTGAGGGGAGAGGGTGTGTGAGGGAGGGGGAAGCGAGGTTGAGGGAATGAGGGTATGGGAGTGAGTGAAGGGAGGGGGAGTGAGGGGTAGGGGAGAGTGTGAGGGAGGGAGACGGGAGTGAGAGGGGAGGGGGAAATTGGAGGGTATAATATATTGGGGTGTGAGGGTGCAGGGGGCGAGTAGTGAGCCAGGTCGGTCAGAGGGTTGCAATGGCTGGGAAATGGGTGGGAGGACGAGGCAAGTGGGGGGTAAGGTGAATGAGGGGAGGGTGCCTCTGCTGGTCAACACCAAAGGGATTATTGTTATACCTGCTGGTTATGGTTGAGCAGAGGTCTAGTCGGTTATGGCAATGGAAGCAGCCATTCAGTCTCAAGGAAACAAGTCATCACATTTTGGGTAGCTCCACTTGTGGAGAAAGTGGCCACGACTTTGGGGCCTGTGGTCAAGTGTCTGAGGATTATCTGTCTTTTCCTTGTTAATTAAACCCTGGGTCATTATAGACAATAGACAATAGGTGCAGGAATAGGCCATTCGGCCCTTCGAGCCAGCACCACCATTCCATGTGATCATGGCTGATCATTCTCAATCAGTACTCCATTCCTGCCTTCTCCCCATAACCCCCTGACTCCGCTATCCTTAAGAGCTCTATCTGGCTCTCTTTTGAATGCATTCAGCGAATTGGCCTCCACTGCCTTCTGAGGCAGAGAATTCCACAGATTCACAACTCTCTGACTGAAAATGTTTTTCCTAATCTCCATTCTAAATGGCCTACCCCATATTCTTAACCATTGCTCAGGTTAGACACAAAATGCTGGAGTAATTCAGCGGGTCGGGCAGCATCTCTGGAGAAAAGAAATGGGTGACGTTTCGGGTTAAGCCCTTCTTCAGACTGAGTGTTGGCGGAGAGGGAGACACAGATATGGAAGGGTACGATGTGAAAACGAGACATCATAGGGGACGAAGCTCAAGGAAAATATATGGAATAGATCATTGTTAGCTAGAGGAAGGTGACAACGAGGTGTACAAAGATAACATTTAATCAGGAGGACAGTTAAACTAGTTGGAGAACTAGGATATGGGAGGGATGAGAGAGGGAAAACAAGGGTTACAAGTTAGAGAAGTCAATATGCTTACTGCCGGCTTGTAAGCTGCCCAAGCAAAATATGAGGTGCTGTTCCTCCAATTTTGTTGGGCCTCACTCTGACTGTGGAGAAGGCCCGGAACAGAAAGGTCAGTATGGGAATAGGAGGAGGAGGTAAAGTGTTTAGCAACACCAGCATCTCCAGTTCCTTCCTACTCATTGGTCAGGGTGAGTGGTGTGATCATTTGCTTGTTGTTCTGGGAGAGGCTGTGGGATTTTTGGACAGATGCGTGGGTTTACAAGGCACTTTGTTGGACATCAGCTGCTGATTAGCTTTTCCTATGTCCGTATGATGTTCATTGGGGGCTAGCACAGCTGTCGCAGAGCTTCAGTGCTGGCCAAATGCCCATTCTAAGCTAGCTCCATTTGCCTAGGTTTGGCCCAGATCCCTCTAAACCGTTCCTATCACTTATCTTTCTAAATTTAAAAGCTGTTAAGTATTTGCTTCAACAACCTCCTCTGTGCTTGTTCTGTATACCCGCCATCCTCTGAGTGACAAAGTTAACATGTGGGTTCCTGTAAAATCTTTCCCTTCTCACCTTAAAATTAAGCCCTCTAGTTTGTGATTCCCAAACCTAAGGAAAAATACTGCATTTACCCAGTCTATGCCTGTCATGATTTTATACACCCCTCCGCTTCCTGCTCATCAAAGAATAATTGCTGGCTTTACCTTGCACTAAAATTTATTCCCCTATCATGTATCTACACTGCAAATGCCTCGATTGCAATCATGTTTTGTCTTTCTACTGACTGATTAGCACGCAACAAAAGCTTTTCACTGTACCTCGGTGCATGTAACAATAAAGTAAACTGAATGAAGTCTGAGCCTGTCCAACCTCTCCCTATAACTCTGGCCCTTAGATCAGACGTTGTGGGAGTGTTTGTCAGTGAGTCAGGGCACCGTGCTGTGAAGGTATCTTTCATGAAGGAGCCTGTGTGCGTGTCCCACCACTGAACTGGATGTTTTGCGTCCCTTGCTTTCACGTTATTCAGAATGAAGGCTGAAACAGTCAGCAAGAGAATAATAATTGAAGCCTTTGTTTCACAAAATAAAGCTTCCAAAGAATATGGCTTTTCTATCAATGTTTCTCAACATTGGTAGAAAGGAACTGCAGATGCTGGCATGTACCGAAGATAGGCAAAAAGATCAGCGTCTTACAGTTTGTTCCCCTGGTAATCGGAGGCTGTCATTAGCAGATATTAGTGTGCAGGAGAGAGGTCTCGAGGAGGGCAGTTCCAGGACAGATCTCTCTGGGTGGCTGATGTGCTCTCCAAGGTTCACAGGGAAGTGTCCTGTTGCTAGATTAATTAGCTGTCAGGTTTTCATGCAGGTTATGTTGGAGAGTGCCAGCACCCTGACTGTGCTCCACATGACAGCCCAGGCACGAGTGAGGTCAGTGCACGTTGCCTCTGCCTTCCGGTGCTCCGAGGAAATGGCTTCACTATTGAGTGGTGACTGACAAGACGGTGCGGTCAACCCCTCTGTGAAAACCTGCCTGTTGTGAGAGCACAGACACAAAGTGCTGGAGGAACTCAGCGGGTCAGCTAGCACACTGAAGAAAAGGAATAGGTGATGTTTCGGGTCTGAACTTTTCTTCAGACAGTGAGAGTTGTGAGAGTATAGCAGCTTATTGGTTTGTTAGCAGGGTTGCCCCTCGAGCATCTGTGTTGAGAGCACAGTGAAGGGATAGAGTTATACAGCATGGAATCAGCCCCTTTGGCCCAACTTGCCTATGCTGACACGATGCCCCATCTACTCTAGTCCCACCTGCCACTTTTGCCCCATATCACTCTAAATCTTTTCTATCCAAGTACCTGTCCAAATGTCTTTAAATGTTGTTATAGTACCTGCTTCAACTACCTCTGGCGGTTCGTTCTATGTAGTAGCTGACTAGAACTTCATGGCTACCCTGACTCCGCACCGGCGTGGTAAACAGGGTGGTAAAGTTGCTGCCTCACAGCACCAGGGACCTGGGTTTGATCCTGACTAAGTGGTCTATCTCTGTCTGTATGGAGTTTGGACGTTCTCCCCGTGACCTGTGTGGTTGTTCTCCGGTTTCAGTGCTCCAGTTTCCTCCCACACTCCAAAGACATATAGGATTGTAGGTTAATTGGCTTGGTAGATTGTAAATTGTCCCTAGTGTGTGTAGGATACTGTTAGTGTGCGGGGATCGTTTGACTTGGTGGGCCGAAGGTCCTGCTTCCACGCTATAATCTCCAATCTAGAGAGCTAGATAGAGCTCTTAAGAATAGCGGAGTCAGGGGGTATGGGGAGAAGGCAGGAACGGGGTACTGATTGAGAATGATCAGCCATGAGCACATTGAATGGCGGTGCTGGCTCGAAGGGCCGAATGGCCTCCTCCTGCACCTATTGTCTATTGTCTGTTCTCTATTGTCTAATCTAAACTAATTCCTCTTGTGGCAGTTAAGATAAGATACCTAGCCCCATTTGTCAACATTCAAATGAAGAGTGCTCTTCATGGATCACTGCTCTTGGTCAATCTGTTGGGAAACTGCAAAAGTGAGTTAAAGAGGGAGAAAACCACAAAATAAACTTGTGCCTCTCCACATTGCCACACCTGGAAAATGACCCTACATGTTGAGCGTTCTATGATGCATTAACAGATGTGAACAGAACGTGGTGCTGGGAGTTTCTCTGGAACAGGAAGGGGGGGTTGCAAAAAGAGAGTCCTTCAGTCTCTGACATTGATGCAAATTGTTGTTGTTACATTGGCACACTGATCATGGCAATAAAACACCCCCGTCTGCCGGAGTTTCCAGCTTCAGCCACTGAAAAGGCTGAATCAGGAATTCTGTCTGCTGGATAGACTGTGACCGATCCCTTTCTCCTTTCCACAACCATCGCCCACTGCCTCCCTTTCCAAAGTCAGCACTCGGTCTGTGGTGTTTCTTATCTTTTTTACTTTAAACTTTGGTGATTACTCGCGGAAACGGGCCTTACGTCCAACAGAGTCCTCGGCAAGCAGCGGTCACCCTGTACACTAGCACTATCCTGCACTACAATTTTACCAAAGCCAATTAACCTACAAGCCTGTAAGGCTTTGGAGTGTTGGAGGAAACCGGAGCACCCAGAGAAAACCCACGCATTCACAGAGAACGTACAAACTCCGTACAGACGGCACCCGTAGTCAGGATCGAACTCGGGGCTCTGGAGCTGTGAAGCAGCAACTCTACCGCTGCGCCAACGTGCCGTGGGTTAAAGCATTGCTTTAATCTGCTTTTCAGAGCTGCAAGTATACAGGTGATCTTTTTGGGTAATGTGCATGATTCTTAATTTGTTAAACACTGTTGCAGCCTGTGACGATTCATTGATCCATAACCCCATTGTCAGTTAATTTATAAACTTGAATCTGCCAGGCATAATCTTGTCCAGCTCTGTAACAAATCTCCCTTCAACTTCCATCACGCAAGGCAAACTATCCTATCCTCTCCAACCTGACCTTGTAACTAAAATCTTTTATCACTGGAACCATTCTGTTAAGGATCCTCTCTCATCCTTTCAAACGTATGGCAGACTGTGTGTAAAATCAGTGCTTTACAGAAGTTCAGTGTGGTTGTAGACACACAGTGCTGGAGTAACTCGCCATTTTGTGTCTTCATTTTTGTAAATCAGCATCTGCTGTTCCTTGCATCTCATCTTCAGCATAATTATCCTGGCTTTGTATTTGTAATTTCTTCTTACAAAGTCCATAAACCTTTCTGGTTTGTGATTGCTGTCTCCGCGTGTGCAGTTCAGGCCACCCCATTACAGGAAGAATGTGGAAGCTTTGGGGTGTGTGCAGAAGAGGTTTACCAGAATGCTGCGTGGATTAGAGGGTATAAGGGGAGATTGCTTTTTCGCAGGCTGATGGAAGTATATAAAATTACGAGAAGCGAAGATAATCGGAACCTTTTTTCCCCAAGGTGGAAATGTCAAGGACCAGAGGTCATAGCTTTAATGTGAGAGGGGCAAAGATTAAAGAAGATGTGTGGAGCAGGATTAGTTTAGTTTAGAGATACAGCGCGGAAACAGGCTTTTTCGGCCCACCGGGTCCACGCCGACCAGCACTATCCCCCGCACATTAACACTCTCCTATACCCACTGGGGACAATTTTTATGTAGGAAAATAACTGCAGATGCTGGTACAAATCGAAGGTATCGCTAAATGCTGGAGTAACTCAGCAGGTCAGGCAGCATCTTGGAGAGAAGAAATAGGTGACGTTTCGGGTCGAGACCCTTCTTCAGAGTTTTCGGACAATTTTTACATTTACCAAGCCAATTAACCTACACACCTGTTCGTCTTTGGAGTGTGGGAGGAAACCGAAGGTCTCGGAGAAAACCCACGCAGGTCATGGGGAGAACGTACAAACTCTGTACAGACAGCACCCGTAGTCGGGATCGAACGCAGGTCTCCGGCGCTGCATTCGCTGTAAGGCAGCAACTCTACCAGTGCGCCACCGTGCCGTGATTATTATATAGAATGCTGGGTGCTTGGAACGAGCTGCCAGGAGTGGTGTTGGAGGCAGACACGACAGTGGCATTTAAGAGGCTTTTATACGTGCACATGAATACGTAGGGAATGGAGGGCTATAGATCAATGTATTCTTCCTTTGTCCCGCTCCCCTGACATCAGTCTGAAGAAGGGTCTCGACCCGAAACGTTGCCCATTCCTTCTCTCCTGAGATGCTGCCTGACCTGCTGAGTTACTCCAGCATTTTGTGAATAAATACCTTCGATTTGTACCAGCATCTGCAGTTATTTTCTTATATACCCAATGTATTCTGGCATCCTCAGTGATCTGTGAACGTGACAGATAGATCCCTCTGTGGCTGTGTTGCTTAGAAACTGTTCTTTTAAGTCTATATTGTTTCTCCCCATCCTGCCTACCAAAATATGACAGGCTTCTTTTGTGGTAAGTGAGGCACCCATCATGCTGAGCAAAACGTTAAAAGTAGAATTGCTGAAAATATCTCTGGGGGCCACTGGTTTAACTCGATGACGCTTCATCAGAACTGGTGAAAAGTTACTGACCCGAAACTCTTTCTTTCCACGAGTTCTGGTCTACTTGTTTCCAGCATTTTCTGCTTCGGTTTCAGATTTCCAGTATCTGTGGTATTTTTGCAGTTGTTTGACCAGGTTAGCGAGGCAGCGATAAGCTGACGCCTAGTGTTTGCTTTAGAAGTTTGTAGATTGTAGCCGGAGGGAGGGGAGGAGTGCTTTAATGTGGACCAGGTTAGTCCAGATTCCAATGCACTGAGACTGGGAGACAAGGAGTAACCTGCGGGAAAAGGCCATGGCATCTTCAGAAGAGTAAGAAAGTTGACTCAAGGGATTGACTCAAAATGCTGGAGTAACTCTGACTTCAACACAAATACAGAATCTAATCTTCGTCTCTTTATTATTTTTTTCTCATCTACTGTTGATTTCTAAAACTATCATTTCTCAGATCCTACTCTTGGCATCATTATCTGCTTCATTTCAGCTTAGATAGACTCAAAAAGCTGGAGTCTCGACCCGAAATCTCACCCGTTCTTTCTCTCCAGAGATGCTGCCTGTCCCACTGAGTTACTACGCCAGCATTTTGTGTCTGCCGTGTCAACCAGCATCTGCAGTTCCTTCCCACACACACTCAAGCGATTGACTGCGGTATAGTTTATAAAGACAGTTTAGGTTTGGCAAATGGAGCGGAAGGGGCTGAGGAATGCAGGGGGTGGAGCAGTGAGAACGGTTCGACTTTGTATGAAGGCTCAGGGAAGGAATGCTGTTGGGGCAACTTTACTGGACATAGGCTGACATTATCTGCAGTTCTGAACAGCACAGATGTGATGCACATTAATGGGGAAGCAGAGGGATCGTCTGGGGGTGATGCTGAAGAAAGATTAGATGTGAGCAGTGTTACAATAAACTATTGCATCTTTTACATTGTACATTTCTCCACTGAAATCCAAGCCTGCGCATTTGTTAGCTTCAGTCTTGACCATTTAGATGTTTTCTTGGCCAGCTTGTCATTTGGTGGAGGTGGACAGGACTATAGCTGGTGTAGGTAAGGTAGATACAAAAAAGTTGCTCCTGTTGGCTGATGGTGCAGGGAGTGTACAACAAGATCAGGCACAACGTTCTGGAGTAACTCGCAGTAAATCGGATGGATAGGTGACGTTTCGTGTCTGGACCTTTCTGAAGAAGAAACGTCACCTAACCATGTTCTCTCTGGATGCTACCTGACCAGCTGAGTTACTGCAGCATTTTGAAGGTATTTATTCACAAAATGCTGGAGTAACTCAGCAGGTCAGGCAGCATCTCAGGAGAGAAGGAATGGGCGACGTTTCGTGTCGAGACCCTCTTCAGACTGAGCACTGCAGCATTTTGTGTCTTTCCATGGTAAACTAGCATCTGCAGTTCTTTGTTTCTACAAAAAGGACAGAGTTTGGACAGGTGCATGAAAAGGAAAGGTTCAAAGGGATACAGGCCAAATGCAGGCAGGTGGGACTTGCGTAGATGGGCATATTGGTCGGCATGGGCAAGTTCGGCCGAAGGGCATGTTTTTGTGTTGTATAACTCAGTCTAATGGAAAGGGACGATTAAGGACATGGAAAGAGATCTTTATATAAGGATGTACATTTTTAGTTTAATTTAGAGATACAGCGAGAAAACAGGCCCTTCAGCCCACTGAGTCCATGCTGACCAGTAATCCCCGTACACTAGCACAATCCTACACACTAGGGATAATTTACAATTTATTTTTACCTGGCCATCATCTATCGTCTGTTGACCAGTTCTGGATGCACATTGTCCTACAACTAAATGTTGGGAAGTTCAAAGCTAAATGGCGTTGATTCCTGTCCTAAATTTGTGGGCGGTACAGTGGCGTAGCGGTAGAATTGTTGCCTTACAGCGCTTGCAGCGTCGGCAACCTTTGGTTCGATCCCGACTACGGGTGCTGCCTGTTCGGAGTTTGCACGTTCTCCCCGTGAACTGCATGGGTTTTCTCCCGAGATCTTCGGTTTCCTCCCATACTCCAAAGACATACAGGTTTGTAAGTTAATCGGCTTGGTAAACATCAAAAAAAAATTGTCCCAGGTGGGTGTAGGATAGTGTTAATGTGCGGGGATCGCTGGTCGGCGTGGACCCGGTGAGCCGAAGGGCCGCGCTGTATCTCTAAAAAAAAAACAATTCCAATCCTCTCCCCAGCAGATTTCTGAAACTGAGCCAGACTGTTCACAATGCTGGTATCATATTTAATCACAAGACGAGCTTCTGGCCACATACGTACATCAACATGCCAAATGCTGGCTCCCACCTCCGTAATTTTGTGTCACTCTTGAACCGACCTCAATCTGAAGAAAGGTCCTGTCTCGAAATGTTGCCTGTCCATACCCTCCCCAGATGCTGCCTGACCCACTGAGTTCCTCCAGCACTTGGTATTTTGGTCAAGGTCCCACCAACTGCAATCTCTTGTGTCACTCCCCTCAGCATGCCTGTTACTGAAAACCTCAGCTCGGCCTTTTTCTACCAATCAATTCCAAAGTACTGGTCACCAACATCCAATTTTTAATCTACCACAAAACAACATCAACTCTGCTCCATGCCCTCATGCCCCAAATACCATTCGCCCAATGCACCCCTTGGTGCTTGGTGACCTGCTTTGGCTCCTGGCAAAGCAACAACTTTATTTAAAAATTCCCATCCTTTTTTCTAACTTCTCTCCATGGCATCGCTCCCCCTCATGTGCTGCTTAAAATTCTGGACTCTTGATTGCGTAGCTCTTCATTGCCCTGTCTTCAGCTGGCAATGCCTGGAACTCTACCAGGCATTTACTCTGCCATCAGACAGGAGGTGTAGAAGTGTGAAAACGCACACCTCCAGATTCAGGGACAGTTTTTTCCCAGCTGTTATCAGGCAACTGAACCGTCCCATCAACCACTGGAGAGCGGTCCTGAGCTACTATCTACCTCATTGGAGACCCTTGGACTATCTTTAATCAGACTTTACTGGACTTTATCATGTACTAAATGTTATTCCCATTGTCATGCATCTTACACTGTGGGTGGCTCAATTGTAATCACGTATTGTCTTTCCGCTGACTGGTTAGCATGCAACAAAAGCTCTTTACTGTACCTCGGTACACCTGACAATAAACTAAACTGAAAGCACTTCTTCTGTCTTTGGAGAAACTTGAATAAGCTTAGCATCACCCCTCTTATTTCCTCCCTCTGAACTGATTCCAGTTTTCACCTAATTACATTCGATCCCATAAGAACACAAGTTGTTGTAAGAATTCTGTGATGTTTTCAAAGGGTTGTTGCACCACAGTTGTTACGCAATTGTTGTTTGCAATAAATATATATAACTGTCTAGACTTGGATAGGAATACAGGGAGTATGATTAGCAAGACTTCCGGTAACGCAAACGTTGGTGGAGTTGTGGGGAGTGAAGGAGACAGTTTTCAACAAAGTGAGACACAGATGAGTGGAGGGTTGGGTGGAGTGCTGACAGGAACAAATTTCATCCAGGCAGGTGTGAGGTAATGCAATTTGAGAAGTTGAATTCGGATTGGACATGTACAGTAAATGGCAGGGAACTTACACATGTTGATGTAGAGAGGGACCTTGGGAGGTTCATGGCTCCCTGAAAGTAGTGGCACAGGTGGCTAGGGCAGTAAAAAGAGCATTTGCTATATAGGCCAGTGTATTGTGTAAGAAAGTGCAGTCTGAATCTTCAGTGCAGTCTTAAGTCAAGTCAATTTTATTTGTGTAGCACATTTAAAAACAACACACATTGACCAAAGTGCTGTACATCAGTTCAGGTACTAAGAACGAACATACAATGGCACACAAACATAACAGCACATACATAAACAGTTCACAGCGCCCCCTCAGAGGGCCTCAAATGCTAGGGAGTAGAAATAGTTTTTGAGCCTGGACTTAAAGGAGTGGATGGAGGGGGCAGTTCTGATGGGGAGAGGGATGCTGTTCCACAGTCTAGGAGCTGCAACCGCAAAAGCGCGGTCACCCCTGAGCTTAAGCCTAGACCGCGGGATAGTCAGTAGCCCCAAGTCGGCCGACCTGAGGGACCTGGAGATAGAGTGGTGGGTTAGAAGATTTTTGATATGGGGTGGGGGGCAAGCCCATTTAGGGCTTTGTATATGAATAGGAGGAGCTTGAAGTTGATTCCGTACTGTACTGGGAGCCAGTGGATAGAGGCCAGAATCGGGGTGATGTGGTCCCTTTTACGGGTACCCGTCAGGAGTCTCGCTGCGGCGTGTTGGACCAATTGCAGGCGGGACAGGGATGATTCGCTGATCCCAGTGTATAGGGAGTTGCAGTAGTCTAGGCGGGAGGAAATGAATGCGTGGATGATTTTTTCAATGTCGTCAAAAACCCGAAACATCACCTATCCATGTTCTCCAGAAATGCTTCCTGGCCTGCTGAGTTACTCCAGGACTTTGTATCTCTTATTGTGTGTAAGAGTTGGGACATTGTGCTACAACTGTAGAAAACATTGTCAGGATACACACAAAACGAACTCAGCGGGAAGGCAGCATATCTGGATAGAATGAATGGGTGACGTTTCTGGTCGAGACCTTTCTTCAGACTGAGAGTCGGGGGAGAGGGAGACACAGAGATATGGAAGGGTAAGGTTACTCCAGTATTTTGTGTCTATCTTCAGTGTAAACCAGCATCTGTAGTTCCTTCCTACAAAAACATTAGTAAGTCTGCATTTGGAGCATTGTGTACAGTTCTGGTCACCATACTACGGTAACGGTATCATGGCAGCAAGAGTGCAGTAGAAATTTTCAATAGGATTTTCTCTTTATCGTTAACATAGAAACATAGAAAATAGGTGCAGGAGGAGGCCATTTGGCCCTTCGGGCCAGCACCGCCATTCATTGTGATCATGGCTGATCATCCACAATCAGCAACCTGTGCCTGCCTTCTCCCCATATCCCTTTATTCCACTAGCCCCTAGAGCTCTATCTAGTTCTAAACATTAGTATCAACTAGACTGGACTCCTAGTCTATTTGTTCTCTTGCCTTCATGGTTCTCTCTCTCTTTAGTCTTTCCTATGCTATTTTTCCTGTTGCATTTGTCATGGTAATAGTTATATAAGCAGCCATATTGGCATTTTGGGCTAGTCCTATTTCCTTGCATTTGGTCCATAACCCTTCAGTTTCGAGATACAGAATGGAAACAGTTCCTTCAGCCCACTGCGTCCAGGCTGGCCGTCCATCACGCGTGCAGTGTAGTTCCATGTTACCCAAAGGTAGACACAAAATGCTGGAGTAACTCAGCAGGACAGGCAGCATGTTGCCCAATTTTTGCATCCACTCCCTACACATTAGGGGCAATTTACCGAGGCCAATTAACATCCACATCCCAAAAGCATGAGGGTGTGTGAGTAAACCAGAGCACCTGGAGGAAACCCATGCCGTCCCAGGGAGAATGTGCAAACTCACTCAGATGGTACCCAAGGTCAGGATTGTACCCGGGTCTCTGGCGCTACGCGGCATCAGCTCGACCAGCAGTTCTACCATGCTCTACCAGCTGCGCCACTCTGCCACCACTAAATCCTTTCTATCCGTACATCTGCCCAAATATCCTTTTACAGTATTGTATCTGCTTTTAAAGCTTCCTCTGGCACCTTGTTCCACCCTCTGAGTGCGAAAGGTGCCCTTGACATCTATCTTAAATCCCTTCCCTCTTGCCTTGCATGCAAGCCACTTCAGTTTCTTGCTGATTCTCCCTGCTTTTGTTAGTTTAAATCCTTTGCAAGCATTCGGTGTATTCTTTCTGCTGGGACATGAGCTCAGATGGATCCATTGCTAGTTCTCTCTTGCTTTAATCTTGTCCAGGCTAACCATCAATCACTTATTCACACTAGTTCCACGTTCCCCAACTTTTGCATCCACACTAGGGGTGAATTTACTGAGGCCAATTACAAACCGACATGTCTTTGGGATGTGGGAGGTTAATCGGAGCACCCGGAGGAAACCCACGCCATCCCGGTTATTTTTATGGTTCTAAAGCTTAGCCACCGCCAGTATTAATCCAATTGGCCTGTCTGTCCAACCTTTATGTAAAAGGGTGTCACATTTACTGACACCCCTCCTCCACCTGAGGAGGATTGAAGAATATTGAAATCCCATCTGCATTGAATGTGGCAAAGGTGATTTATGTAAAGATAGGTGTGAACACGACTGAGTATGAGACTATTGAATGTATAGACCTTGAGAATTCAAGTTCAAAAACACTTTATTTGTCCCCGTGGGGCAATTTACAAAGGCACGTAGAGTCGTACAAAAACTATTGGGGGGGATTAGCAGACTGAGCAGCGGGACAGGGTTGGTTCGTTGGGATGCCTGAAGAGGTTTTTGCATGGTTTTCGTTTTTGTATACTTTTTGTCTGGAATAAAACTTATTTGTGAAATTAAAAACATTGGATTAATCTTAGGCACACAGACTCCTATAGTCTAAAGCTATCTTTCCTTAAATATCACAATCTTCAATTAGTTAACATCTACAACACCCTGCAAGGAAGAATTCTATTCATTTTCAATCTCGCAAGATGTTAATTTACAATGTCTGCTTTATGGTTTCAGTCAGGGTTTAGTGGGGTGGCGCAGTGGTAGAGTTGATGCCTTACAGCGCTTGCAGCACCAGAGACCCAGGTTTGATCCTGACTAGGGATGCTGTGAGTTTGTACGTTCTCCCCGTGACCGTGTGGGTTTTCTCTGAGATCTTCGGTTTCCTCCCACATTCCAAAGTCGTACAGGTTTGTAGGTTAATTGGCTTGGGTTTGTATACTTGGTATAAGTGTAAATTGTCCCTAGTATGTGTAGGATAATGTTCATATGCGGGGATCACTGGTTGGCGCAGACTCCTAATGGCCTGTTTCTGCACTGTATCTCTAAACTAATTAAAGACTTGCAATGTTTTAATTTTCTTGCAAACCCATTCATGATTGATATGATTAATGAATGCTGTCCCATTTTCAAAATGTTTGCTACTGAAAGACCGGGCTCTAAGGTTGACGCATAAATCTCACAATTGTGGAAGGAAGTGCATGGAATGTGGTATCCCAAATGAGGAAGACCAGCAGTGGATTTAAGGCTCAGCAGTGGATTTAAGCCTCGCTAACGTTTGGACAATCAAACCAGCATGAATCCCTTACAATTTGCCATCTGACCAATTTTCAACCTGATTTTTAAAGGCTTGTGACCAGAGGAGAGACCGGCAGCTCGAGCAGAACAGAGCTGTGATTCTATTGAGGATAGTGAGGGATATTTAAGGCATGGGATTATGAATCATGAGAGAGGTTATATTCTCAAACTAAACCTACCGGGCAGCAGGAGAGACCTGAGGATTCAGTGACTGCGGAGACCCACTGAATAGCTGCCTTTGAAACTAAAAAAACCCTATAAATAGTCATTTGTAAATGATCAGCACACCACGTCACATTTGGAGAGAGCTCGAGAGCTCATTGATGATCTTTCATCCACATGGTGAAATATGAGGCATAGGTTTTAGTTTTGGAGAATGGGAGGGAAGAACAAAAGGAGAAATCTATGTAAGGCAGGAGAGTGAAACAAACACAATTGTCAAAGCAAAAGCAGCACGTCCCCAGGATAGATACAGAGCAATGATCAGAAATTAAATTGGGAATTCCAGAAATTGCACGTGTTAGAATTGCTAACTACTTGGAACTGCTGAATATGTTAAACCCAAAAGGCTGTGATGTGCCCAGTTGGAAGATGTGCCCAGACCCTTTCTCCAGCTCAGTGAAAACCATTTGTTGCCTGCTAACCAATCGAGCCATCCACAGATACATGATAAAGGGAATAACATTTAGTGCAAGATAAATTCCAGTGAGATCTGATTAAAGATAGTCCGAGGGTCTTCAATGAGGTAGGTGGTAGCTCAGGACCGCTCTCTAGTTGTTGATAGGACAGTTCAGTTGCCTGACAACAGCTGGGAAGAAACGGTCACACTTGTCGGCTGAATGGGCGTTTTCTGCAAAGTAGTCACTCAATTTGTGTATCGAAGAGCGATTGGCATAGCACACAGTTCATGCCAGGTGCTAAATTGAAAGATTCCATTTAAGTGGGTATTTGGGGGCTTGGATTTGGGAACGGCGGAGGTAGAATGCCAAGCGTTACATCTTAGCAGTTGGGACAGTACAATGAGAAAGGGAGTTAGTATTGGAGGTGGTGATCCAGAGCTCCTGAGGAAACAATCTTTTCTGCCCTCTGAGACGTGAAGAGAAACTGGCATCTCAAGAGGTTTCAGAGATTGGCCAGAGACCCCGGTTCAATCCTAACTACAGATGCTGTTTGTATGGAGTTTGTACGTTCTTCCTAGGGTTGCCAACTTCCTCACTCCCAAATAAGGGACAAGGGGTGACGTCACCGCCCCATGCCACATGTGACCTCACCCAGCCAGCGGCCACGTGCTCCCGCTCCACCAATGGCGGCCGCCATTGTACATCATTGTACAAGGTGTTGCATTTCTTGGTACAATGAGCGGTGCTGGCTCGAAGGGCCGAATGGCCTCCTCCTGTACCTATTTTCTATGTTTCTTAATGAGCGTAGATAAACATTCCTGATTGTACTTGCTGTAAATATTATGAATAAAGTATATGTTTGAGAGAGAAAAAACATCTGAGTTGCAAATGTTGGTGTGCGTCTCAAATTTTCAGATGTAATTAGTTTTCTTGTGTTCGCACTCATTGTGTTTATAGAAATACCTTGCAATTGCAGCTCGTTTCCTTTGCACCATTGCAAATTGTTCATGTTTAAATCTAGTTGAAATGCAGTGTACCATCGAGCACAATTCACAGCCAGAGTTTCCATTCTCCAATCCAGGCCAGCAACAGCAACAGACTGGGGCATATTGATTTTTCTCTCCGCTGTAACTCGAACCCACTCTCTCGTTTCATTGTTGACATTTTTCTGAATTCTCACCCCTTTCCCCCCCCCCCCTCATTTTGCTTCTGCTAACTGTCTCACACATGTTCCTCACATATCCAGCTGCTGCCAGGCTTATCTGAGGAACGACAGAAAATGCTGGAGTAACTCAGCAGGTCAGGCAGCATCTCTGAAGAACATAGGTGGCGTTTTGGATCTGGATCCATTCTGAAGGGTCCTGAACCGAAACGTGACCTATCCATTTCTCCAGGGATTCTACCTGACCCGCTGAGTTACTCCAGTATTTTGTATCTTTCTTTGGTAAACCATCATCTACAGTTCCTTGTTTCAACTATATTGTATTTGATATTTTTGTTTCTTTTGCAGTGACTTTGATTCACTCTCTAAAGAAAATGTCTATGAGAACAATCGCTTGGTAAGTGTTACATTATCAATAATTCAAGTTTCCTGTTGCTGATGTTATTTAACCATTTCCTGAATTGCTTCGGGTTTGCATTGCGGTCTAAAGAAAGGTCACTTCTTTTATTATTACTCCCTCCCCTCCAAAAAGGTGAAACGATAATTATTTGTGGTATGATTAAGTGCAAAGTACACAGTGGGTGCTCTGAGCCTGTAACGCTTAGTAACATATTTCTCAACTTTCTGATCATTTAATCTATATTGGTTTTGGTTAAGTACAACTTCACACTGAGTCCATAAAGACATCATTCTTAATGTGACCTCAGAAATGTACAGTACATCCCACCATTAGACCCTGGTGCTAATTCCTTGTTAGACCAAATTGGTGGGGAGAAGAGGACCACTCTATTTTTCCCGTCAGTAACTGACGAAGACATTGTTGGCTCTGGTTTGACATGGGTTACCTGTCGGTGAGAGAATACTTGGGGAGCAGTGATCATCAGAGCATGAGGTGTCTGCAGAATGTTTGAAGTGCCAAGAGAACTTGAGGTAATAGTTAGTCAACTGTATGGGATTCAGGAACAGAGAATACTATCCCATAGTACTATATTCTATATTCTATAGAACACTATACCATAGAGAGACCAAGTGGACCCGTTGGGCCCAAACCTCTCCTGCAATAGTGCAGCACCCTCTCCTCCCCTCTCCCCCTCCCTGCCTCCCCTCCCCCTCCCTCCACCCCCTCCCTCTACCCCCTTCCCCACCCTCCACTCCATCCCCCTCAACCCCCCTTATCCCTCCTCCCCCCTCCCTCCCTAGGAGATAGATTTAAACTTTAAAATGTGAATAACTTTAAAAATTTAACACCGATTTCAATGAAACTTCTTCCATTAGCACGGTGAGTAAGGTGGGCCTAAAATTGTCGCGCTATGATGTACCGTTTTGACTGTAATTCAGGAACAAACAAACAAACAAGAGTTTTAGTATATAGATAAGGATGAGAGGGGACGTCATTGGTCGCCGACAGGGTCGCAGCTTGTCACGGGTAGACGTAGTTTGACTTCAGTTGTCATAGGTTGTCACCTGTGTGGTCGTAGGTGGACGTCCTAAGTCGCCATGATTGGGTCGCCGGTTGTCGGTAGCTTGCCGTTGCTTGCCGTCAAATAGGTGGTAGGTTGTTGTAATTTGTCGTAGACATTGTCGTAGGGGGGTCCAGTCTTATCGGCGACCTGCCACGACTATGACAGTTGCCGGCAGTCGCCTAAGTGGGACAGGTCCTTTAGTCATTACTGATGAATTCATTTTGTAGCTATCAAATGTGCAAGTGCTGTGAAAAAGATAGATTTGTTGGGACTGGAGTGAGCGTGATTCTCTCCAGCATTTCTTGTTCACTCTCCTGTATTCAATCATTAAAATTTAAACTACAGTCATCAAAAGAATTGGGTTAAATGCTTCAAAGAGGATAAGTGCTTATCCAAAACAAGATTTTGTCTGAGAAATTGCAGCGTCTCGGCTAAATGTTTTGTTTTTCTTGCATTTAGTGAACATGTACGTAGTGATACAGCATGGAAACAGGCCCTTCGACCCACCCAGTCCACATCTACCATCGCACTAATTCTATGTTATCTCACTTTCCCATCCACTCCCTGCACACAAGGGGCAATTTACAGAGGGCCAATTAACCTACAAACCTGCATGTCTTTTGGATGAGGGGGGGAAACCGGAGCACCCGGAGGAAACCCACGCGGTCACAGGGAGAACGTGCAAACTCCAGACAGACAGCACTCGAGGTCAGGATAGCACCTGGGGCTATGGCGCTGTGAGACAGCAGATCTACCAACTGTGCCGCTGTTAAATTAAACTACAGTCATCAAGTAGAATGTAAAGAAGACTTGAAAGACACTGGCGTTGACTGGTTAAGAGTTTGGCACAGCTCAAGATTTATTGTCACCATCAAAATTTCAATTCTAATTTGAAGGATGTAACAAAATTGAGATCTTCTTTTATTACTCATTCACAAGTAGGGTGGCATGATGGCGTAGTGGTAGAGTTGCTGCCTTACAGTGCCAGAGACCCGGGTTCCATCCTGACTGCGGATGCTTGTCTGTTTGGAGTTTGTATGTTCTCCCCATAAACTGTGTGGGCTTTCTCCAGGATCTCGGGTGTCCTCCCACACTCCAAAGACACACAGGTTTGTAGGTTAATTGGCTTGGTATAATTTTAAATTGTCCCCTGTGTGTGTAGGATAGTGTTAATGTGCGGGGATCGCTGGTACGCACGGACTCGGTGGACCGAAGGGCATGTTTCCGCTCTGTATTTCTAAACTAAACGAAGTAGCAAGTGTTCTGCACATACTCTGTATATAGATTTCAGCTCTCAGAGCAGTTTCTCCAGCTAGTTTGCAGTATCAGCTCATAGGCAATTCACGTTAGTCCCTGGCGATTTGAATACGTTCAGCAATGTTGCTAGTGAATGGGAATTCCTGCAAATGGGGCAGTTATAGTTGGATGACTATGTATTTCAGGGTCTTCAAAGGTAGTGACTTTCTTTAATTGCCCTCTGCAATATCAGTGTTTAAATAAGTAGCTGTTTTCAGCATGGCTTCTCTTCAGCAACAGGATCACTGGGAGAATCACCCATGGTTCAGTGTGGCCCAGCCTAATTAACCTACAAACGTGGTTAATCTGCGTGCATGTGCTCCATGTCTGTCCATTCCCTGAAGATCCATGTGTACATCTAATAGCCTCTTAAACACACTTAGCGCATCTGCTTCCACCACCACCCATGGCAGTGCATTCCACACATCTATTGTGGTTGTGTTTTTTTTAAAGCCCCCTTTCCAGCACTTCTATATACTAAAACTCTTGTTTGTTTGTTTGTTTGTTTGTTCCTGAACTACAGCCAAAATGGTGCCCGATAGCGTGACAATTTTAGGCCCACGTTACTCACCGTCGTCCCTTTGGTGCTAATGGAAGAAGTTTCCTTGAAATTGGTGTTATATTTTTAAAGTTATTCACATTTTAAAGTTTAAATCTATCTCCTAGGGAGGGGGAGAGAGGAAGGGGGGAGGTGTAGGGAGGGGGGGAGGGATAAGTCAAGTCAAGTCAAGTCAATTTATTTGTATAGCACATTTAAAAACAACCCACGTTGACCAAAGTGCTGCACATCTGACTAGGAAAAAAAAAGAAACATACAGTGGCAGGCAGCCAAACACAACGGCGCGGCCATCTTGAACAAAATGTTAATTCAATCACCCACAGTCCAACAATAAAAGCACTAAACAGGCACCCAAAATTACCCAACCCCAAAAAACCCCCAAAACACAGTCCAACAATAAAAGCATTAAATAGGCATTCAAATCACACACCCCAAAACCCCCAAAAACACAGTCCAACAATAAAAGCATCAAACAGGCACTCAAACCACCCAACCCCAAAAACACACAAAAAAAGAAACATCCATCAAAGAAACATCCATCACAGTGAGTCTCCTCCAGTCCTCTCTCTCCTCACTGTGATGGAAGGCCACAATGTCTTTCCCTTCTCCCGCTGTCCTCGCCCGCAGTCAGGTTGTTGTGGTTGCAGGCCGCACCGGACGGTCCACAGCGGGCCAAGCCCAAGGCGCGTCGCGTCGCAGCCACTCCCGCAGCCTCCGAAGACGGCCGGCTCCGCCGATGATAAGTCCGATCCGGGGCGGGCGAACACGCTGCTGCCGCTGTTGCTGCACGTCGGGGCGGTCGTGGCTCCTGACATTGAAGCCCCCGCCCAGCAGAGAAATATCCCGCGGCCATCCTAGGCCGCGCCGGACGGTGAAATGTCCGCGCCCCAAGCCCCGCGATCCGGGGCGGGCGAACCCGCTGCCGCTGCCGGAGCTCCCGATGTCGGCATCCACGCGGCCCGAGCCTAAGGCGAGTCGCAGCCGCACCCGCAGCCTCCGAAGACGGCCGGCTCCGGTGGTGGTAAGTCCGATCCGCGGGCTCTGCGAACCAGAGCCCTGGAGGCCGACAGCTCCAGGAGTTGGGCCGATGGTAGGCCGCAGCAGGAACGGAGACACCACCCAGAAAACAAAGGTCGGGTCTCCGTTCTGAAGGGACACATATTTACAGTGTTAGTTTCCCCCTCCCCCCCACATACACACATAGTACACAAACACAAAAACACCACATCACAACTACAATTAAGACAAAAAAAACAACAAAAACACAAAGACAAATGGACCGCAGGTGAGCGGCAGCTGCTAGGGCAGTGCCGCCATTTTATAAGGGGGAGTTGAGCAGGGTGGAGGTGTAAGGGCTAACATTACGAATGTAGCAATGTGGGTTTTATTGCAGGAGTGTAAAAGCTCCAGCTCGGATTATTCCTGGGGCATCCTGTTGTCAGCATGGAAGCGCGGTTTATGGCTGCTCGTATCCTCTGATATCAGCAACTGGCCTCAAAGCTTTGAAGTGTTAAGAAGAACATCTTGCCATATGGACTGCCCTTTGTTCCCAAGAAAGAAGAGGTCACGTAGTTCACGATGGACACGGAGGTCTCGAAAGACACATGAAGATTTATAGGGTATTGTAAACTTGCCATATAAGGCAGCAATGGAAAAATACTGGCACATGTATTTAGGGTATAAAAGGTGTGTAAATGTAAGCTTTCGGGGAGAGAGACTACACTAGCTTCCTGAACGTTTCTGAATGCTCCGGTATCTAAGCTCTCTCCCACCTGGGTGAGTAGAATAAAGAGGTTAAACGATTTTGGTTGTCTGACTATTCTGTTAATAGGTCACGAACTACAACAGAGGGAGGGAGGAGGGATAAGGGGGGTTGAGGGGGATGGAGGAGGGGGAGGGGATGAGGTGAGGGAGGGGAGGAAGAGTAGAGGGGGGTGTGGGAGGGGAGGGTGCTGCACCAATGCAGGAGAGGTTTGGGCCCAACGGGTCCACTTGGTCTAGTCTACTCTAAACTGCCTTCACCTTCAAACTATCCCCTCCAGTATTTAAAATGTCCATCCTAGGGGGGAAAAAGATTCTGTCTACCATATCGATGCCCCTCATAATTTTATAAACTATTGTGAGGTCTCTCTCTACCTGTGGTGTACCAAAGAAAACAATCCAAACTTATCCAACCTCTTTGTAAAGCTAATGCCCTCTAATCCAGGCAGTGTACTGGTAACCTCCTTCTGCCCCTTCTCCAAAGCCTCCATGTTCTTCCTGTAATGGGGCGAGTAGAACCGCACTTCTTCTTCTCGCGTTTGAGGCAACAGAAGTTGTGAAGCTGCTTCTGCTTCTGCTGTCTCTGTTTGTTGTCGTTCGCCTGACTGAGTGAGGTCAGTTGACAGGGCTCACCACGGGGAGGTCGACAACGTGAGCCCCAAGAACCGCACTCGATACTGCAAAGTTCCATCAGTCTGACGAAGGGTCTCGGCCCAAAACGTCACCCATTCCTTCTCTCCCGAGATGCTGCCTGACCCGCTGAGTTACTCCAGCATTCTGTGTCTACCAACGTTTTATAAAGCTGTGACGTGGCTTCCTGACTCTTACACACAATGGCCTGACTGATGAAGGCAAGCATACCACACACCTTCTTTATCGCTACCTACTTGTGTCGTGACTATGGGCTTGGACCCCACGAATACGAGTGGATTTTTGCTGAGCTGTCACACATCGACACTAAAAGATGACGGGTGGGTTTTTGACAACCATGGAGTTAGACCACTGTGAACTATGAACAGTTTGGGTATTTCCTGAATCGCATCTACAATAAAGTCTTTGTTATCTTTCAAGTAATTGTGCACATCTAATTTTCATTCCAAATTCACCCCCAAATATCCATTTATTTTTCACCATCACCATGCCACCATTAAGACATTCCACAAATTGAAATGTATAAGATTATTAAGGGGTTGGACACGTTAGAGGCAGGAAACATGTTCCCAATGTTGGGGGAGTCCAGAACCAGGGGCCACAGTTTAAGAATAAGGGGTAGGCCATTTAGAACGGAGATGAGGAAAAACCTTTTCAGTCAGAGAGTTGTGAATCTGTGGAATTCTCTGCCTCAGAAGGCAGTGGAGGCCAATTCTCTGAATGCATTCAAGAGAGAGCTAGATCGTGCTCTTAAGGATAGCGGAGTCAGTGGGTATGGGGAGAAGGCAAGAATGGGGTACTGATTGAGAATAATCAGCCATGATCACATTGAATGGCGGTGCTGGCTCGAAGGGCCGAATGGCCTGCACCTATTGTCTATTGTCAAACTGTTGCATTGTTGGGTGCATTTTAGAAACTGCTATTCTCAAATCAAAAGGAATGAAAATTTTAAATATCGTGTAGATGGCATTCTGGCCTGCGGACTTCATTGGAGATTTTTAAAGAATATTTTTCCAAATAAGCCCTTGGGAGTATTCTTTAAGTTTTACAAATTAAAGGTGAATAAGTTCAAGCTCAAATCATAGTGTTTTCTTTCAGGGCTATTGCAGTAGTATCTTTAATCAATACTGCTAGCATTTTTATTTTCCCTTCTCTCGTCCTTCAATGCGTAATAACCAGGAATATTAATTTTCCATTCCTGTTCCGTGTTTGAGCCAGAACTCTGTTACTGCCACCACAGTATAATCCCACATGGCAGTCATGGTCTGTAGCCTGCCAACCTTATTTGTCATAGTGTATTTAAGCACAGCATTCATTGCCAACCATTTGCTTGGCATTCCTCCCTTGCCTGATCATTCCTCAATATTCCAACTTTTTTTATTTCACCATTCCTCTGTTAAAAGTTTAGTTTGATGATACAGCGTGGAAACGGGTCCCACCGTGCCCACGCCGACCTGCGATCACCAGTACACTAGTTCTATCCTACACACTACAGACAACAATTTACAGAAGCCTCAATTATCCTACAAACTTGCACATCTTCAGAATGTGGGAGGAAACCGGAGCGCCCGAAGAAAACTCACATGCTCACAGGGAAAACGCACAAACTCTGTACAGACAGCACCCGTGACAATAGACAATAGATGCAGGAGGAGGCCATTCGGTCCTTCGAGCCAGCACCGCCATTCAATGTGATCATGGCTGATTATTCTCAATCAGTATCCCGTTCCTGCCTTCTCCCCATACCCCCTGACTCCGCTATCTAGCTATTCAGAGAATTGGCCTCCACTGCCTTTTGAGGCAGAGAATTCCACAGATTCACAACTCTGACTGAAAAAGTTTTTCCTCATCTCAGTTCTAAATGGCCTACCCCTTATTCTTAAACTGTGGTCCCTTGTTCTGGACTCCCCCAACATTGGGAACATGTTTCCTGCCTCTAACGTGTCCAACCCCTTAATAATCTTATACGTTTCGATAAGATCCCCTCTCATCCTTCTAAATTCCAGTGTATACAAGCCTAGTCGCTCCAGTCTTTCAACATATGACAGTCCCGCCATCCCACCTGTCAGAATTGAACCCGGGCCTCTGGTGCTGTTCGGCAGTAACTCGACCGCTGTGCCACTCCAAGAGCATAATTTGATGAATTCCATGCTGTGATGCCTAATTTAATACCTGATTCTGTTTCTGGTCTGTTTTCTATCAGTGATTAGAGGTTATGATTTTAACATTCGTGCTAAGAGTTAAACCAGCCGCATTAGTTGCTCCTTTGATGACTGGTACACATCATGCAGCTATTTCCTGTAATAGGTTCACTGAATAAATCACTGACCGAAAGATTTTACAGAGAGCGCCTTGAAATTTTATCCCTAGCAGCAGTATTTCTAATCGTGTGTGAGAATAACTGGAGCGTTGTGTGATCAGATTACTTCTTAAATAAATGGATTAACTGCAAAGTTAATTAAATTAATTAGATTATGTTTAGTGAGTTAAGGGAATTGGTGAAGGCTCATTGAAAAATCAGGTAGATTAAAGTACAGTTGCGCCAAAGGCCACGAGTGAGACTCCATGAGCCAATACCTAAGTTGAGAGAACAATGTAAATTTGGCACCAAGATCGGTTGGCCATTACCTGCGTGGCTTGTCGAGTGAATGAGAAATTGTCCAAATTAGTTCTGCTCCATATACCTATGTACAGCACGAGCCATCTGAGATGCATTGGCTAAGCCTTCAATGCATGGCAGTTTAATGAACCCAGTTATGATTTTGGCAGCATCTGTAGGGAGCTATTTAGCAAGGGGTCATTGAGTCTGGCTCTTCCAGAATCCATGAAGGAAGTGGCGTGGAAAACATTGTGGCTTTTGTGCTATTGGGAATTGGGCCTGGAGAGGGGTGTCGATGTGGGGAGTGCGGTGTGAGGCGCACTACACTACTTGAATCATACTGGAGCAATGGAAGATTGGAGATGGAGGCTAAACATCACAGCATCAGGTCAGGACAACATCTTCAGGTACTACCCCTAAATCAGATGTGGAGGTGTTTACTGATGGTCACGGTAGCATATGCACCTCAATGGTTCGATGATATTTTATTTGTCACATGTACAGTGAATGTCATTTTTATATTCAGTTCAGTACAAATATCGCTCCACATAATCACTAAGATACACCTTAGATAAGCATCTCAGATACAGTACAAGTGTATCGGGAAAAAAACTGCCATTGCTGGTTTAAATCAAAGGTAGACACAAAATGCCGGAGTAACTCGGCGGGCCAGGCAGCATCTCGGGAGAGAAGGAATGGGTAACGTTTCGGGTCGAGACCCTTCTTCAGACTGATTAGTACTTTGCAGTACAAGTGTATAGCAGTGGTACACTGAGACAATATACAAAGTCACCAGTTGGCACCATTTTCAAGTCCCAGTTGTTGTTAGTGTAGGGTTCTTGACCTGACCATGAAGGCCCGTTGTCTTGGTGGCGTTGCAAGGTCGGCCTGGCTGGCATAGCCGTTGGTATTTTCCGCTGCTCCGCCGCTGTAGGCCGCGTGCAATGCATGCATTGGGTTTCTTGGAGCCCAGACCCGCCGAACCCCAGGCTGTTGCAGGGCTTCCAGCGGCCTGGTCCACCACCGAGCAGTGCACTCCCTTTCACAGCCATTCTGCTTACCGGCTCCCTGTCCCACACCTTCCTCTCTGAGCGAACAAGGCGGCTCTTCTGGGTGGGTTCCTGGTACATCAATCCGCGGCGGACCGCGGTCCTGAATTCTCGGTCTGCGGCGAGCAAGCTTGAGCTGATCAATGAAAAAGAGCATTTATTCCATGCAGGAAAAAAAACTGCAAATGCTGGTTTAAATCGAAGGTAGACACAAAATGCTGGAGTACCTCAGCGGGTCAGGCAGCATCTCGGGAGAGAAGGAATGGTCGAGACCCGAAACGTCACCCATTCCTTCTCTCCCGAGATGCTGCCTGACCCGCTGAGTTACTCCAGCATTTTGTGAATAAATACCTTCGATTTGTAGCAGCATCTGCAGTTATTTTCTTACACTCCCACCCTGATCGTTCAATATTTTCTTATCACCGACACTTTACTGAGTCTTTCTCCCAGCACCTCCAGAAAGTCTATGCCTCGTGAAGGTAGCTTTCAGAATAAATAGGAAACTGTTCAACCTCTGTCACCTCAGGTCGGCCGACTTGGGGCTACTCACTATCCCGCGGTCTAGGCTTAAGCTCAGGGGTGACCGCGCTTTTGCGGTTGCAGCTCCTAGACTGTGGAACAGCATCCCTCTCCCCATCAGAACTGCCCCCTCCATCGACTCCTTTAAGTCCAGGCTCAAAACTTATTTCTACTCCCTAGCGTTTGAGGCTCATTGAGGAGGCGCTGTGAATTGTTTGCGTGCTACTGTATGTTTCATTTTTTTTCCATTGGAACCTAATCAGATGTACAGCACTTTGGTCAACGTGGGTTGTTTTTAAATGTGCTATACAAATAAAATTGACTTGACTTGACTTGACCTCCACTCCATAACTGGGGTCACACCAGCTTCAGTCTTTGAGCAGCAATGAATGCATTTGACACTTGAATATTTGTTCTTGGTCAACTCAAGAGGATGAACATCAACATAGGTCCTCTCTCACCCTGGGCACACAGCACAACACCACACTCTGACAATTTAAGATCCATGATAGAGAAACGAAGAAAATGTGAGTGCTGAGTTAGGACCCACTTGCTGTACAAAAAGACATCAATGAAGAAATTCTATGTGCTCCATTCAGAATAACATCCTGAATGTGATTCCTCGGAGTTGGTGGGAATGTTGTATTTTTTTTTCTAGGGGTCTGTGAACACATTTTTGAACATTTTTCTTAGTCCGCCTGTTCATCTGCCCTATGGCAGAACTCAGAGTAGATTGTCTGGTTCAAGGCTATAGTGTTGGGCATACAAAGAATATTGCCTGCCCAGTAGCACTTGTTGCATATAACTAGGCATAGACACAGAGTGCTGGAGTAACTCAGCGGGTCAGGCAGCTTCTCTGGAGAAAATAGATGGGAGACGTTTCGGGTCAGGACCCTTCACCAGATCATCTTCAGTCTGAAGAAGGGTCCTGACCCGAAATGTCACCTACCCATTTTCTCCATAGGCGCTGCCTGACCCACTGAGTTACTCCAGCATTTTTGTGTCTCTCTTTGGTGTAGACCTGCATCTGCAGTTCCTTGTTATTACATTTTTGAATGTAACTGGGGTGCTGGGGTTGTTAGCCTGAGACGTGGCTTCACTGATCCTTTTATTACAAGCAAGCATTGTACGTGAGAGAATAAGCCCTTTCTCAGACTCCTGTCTTTGCAATGCTTGTAAGGAAGTGAGACCGCACCTGGAGTACCGTGTGCAGTTTTGGTCTCCAAATTTGAGGAAGAATATTCTTGCTATTGAGGGCGTGCAGCGTAGGTTTACTAGGTTAATTCCCGGAATGGCGGGACTGTCGTATGTTGAAAGACTGGAGCGGCTAGGCTTGATTACACTTCAATTTAGAAGGATGAGAGGGGATCTTATCGAAACATATAAGATTATTAAGGGGTTGGACACGCTAGAGGCAGGAAGCATGTTCCCAATGTTGGGGGAGTCCAGAACCACGGGCCACAGTTTAAGAATAAGGGGTAGGCCATTTAGAACTGAGATGAGGAAAAACTTTTTCAGTCAGAGAGTTGTAAATCTGTGGAATTCACTGCCTCAGGAGGCAGTGGAGGCCAATTCTCTTAATGCATTCAAGAGAGAGCTAGATAGAGCTCTTAAGGATGGCGGAGTCAGGGGGTATGGGGAGAAGGCAGAAACGGGGTACTGATTGAGAATGATCAGCCATGATCACGTTGAATGGTGGTGCTGGCTTGAAGGGCCGAATGGCCTACTACTGCACCTATTGTCTATTGAAAACAAGGTTACGTGAGGGACAATCATTTGAGGGATTGGTGTGACCTTCATGCTTTCAACATACAACAGTCCCACCATTACGGGAACTAATCCAGCGTATACAAACCTAGTCGCTGCAGTCTTTCAACATACGACAGCCCCGCCATTCCGGGAATTGTCCCGCCCCCTCCCCTGACATCAGTCTGAGGAAGGGTCTTGACCGGAAACGTCACCCATTCCTTCTCTCCCGAGATCTGCCTGACCCGCTGAGTTACTCCAGCATTTTGTATCTACCTGATTTTAACCAGCATTTGCAGTTTTTCCCCTACTCAAGTTGAAGAGTTTGGGATCGCTGATTTAGTGAGGGTAGAATATGCACCATCCAGACATCAATAGAAATTGCCGTTCCCTCATAGTCACAGGTCAAAATCCCAAACTTCCCTTCGCACCAGCTCATACGCTGAAGGAGTTCAAGAAGACTGCTCACAATGACTTTATCTCAGTTTAGTTTAGTTTTCGGTTTAGTTTTCAGTTTAGTTTATTGTCACGTGTCACCGAGGGAGTGAAAGGCTTTTTCTGCATGCTAACCAGTCAGTGAAAAGACTGTACACGATCACAGTCGGGCCATCCACAGTGTACGGATGCATGATAAAGGAAATATGTTTAGAGAGGAGATTAAGAGCATAGTTAAAGTAAGAAATGCTGCTCTTGGAGTAGTGATTTAAAAGAGTGGAGCGATTGTAATGCGTGATTGCAGGTCCACTGCTGTGACCGGCACACAAAGGGTCGCCTGGCTAGGGCGCCATCTTGGATCAGTCTGAAGAAGGGTCTCGACCCGAAACATCACCCATTCCTTCTCTCCAGAGATGCTACCTGACCCACTGAGTTACTCCAGCATTTTGTGTCACCCTTCGATTTAAATCGGCATCTGCAGTTCTTTCCTATGCATCTTAGATCATCGTTCTCTTCAACAATTCTCGCCAAACAACTTCAGGAGTTAATCAGGACGGCAATAAAACTTTGAATGAATGAGGCAACGCAGTTCAGACATGTTCTTAGAAAAACCATGATTGTAGAGCAGAGCTGGGCTCGGGGGTGGTCGGTGGGTGAAGTTTGGGAAAGCAGGGAGTCTATCGTCACTTTTGGAATCCAGGCATTAAATTCAGATGGGCACAGAGTGAGATCACTGAGTGTTTCTGCCCATTGGGAATGTGAGCCGCATGCAAAAACAAGATGCAAAAAACAAGCCGCATGCAAAAGAAATTCAGAGTCTCTCTGAAGATCCTTCAGTGCTTCTACTCTGGGGCTGTAGAAAGCATCTTGTCCGGAAACATCACAATCTGGTTTGGGAACAGCTCTGCCCAGGACAGGAAGGCTCTGCGGAGAGTAGTGCGCTCGGCTGAACGCACCATGGGAACTACACTCGCCCCCCTGCAGGACCTATACATCAAGAGGTGCAGATCCAGAGCCAGCAACATTATGGGGGACCCCTACCACCCCAGCAACGGACTGTTCCAGCTGCTACGGTCAGGCAAACGCCTCACCTGTCATGCTGTGAAAACAGAGAGGAGTTTCTTCCCACAGGCCATCAGGACTGTTAACTCACCAGGGACTAATTTAATTTACTGTATTAATTCATTTTTTGTGTAATTTTTTTTAAAAATTCTGTTTTGTAGTTTTAGCACAATGCGCAGATGTTGCCACTTTCATTTCACCTTCTCGACCCGAAGCGTCACCCATTCCTTCTCTCCCGAGATGCTGCCCGACCCGCTGAGTTACTCTAGCATTTTGTGTCTACCTTCGGTTTTAACCAGCATCTGCAGTTATTTTCCTACTCTCTGGGCAGAAGGGTTTGTTTGTATGCTGTATCTTTCATAGAAACATAGAAAATAGGTGCAGGAGTGGGCCATTCGGCCCTTTGTGCCTGCACTGCCATTCAATATGATCATGGCTGATCATCCAACTCAGTATCCTGTACCTGCCTTCTCTCCATACCCCCTGACCCCTTTAGCCACAAGGGCCACATCTAACTCCCTCTTAAATATAGCCAATGAACTGGCCTCAACTACCCTCTGTGGCAGAGAATTCCACAGATTCACCACTCTGTGTGAAAAAAAAACGTTCTCATCTCGGTCCTAAAAGACTTCCCCCTTATCCTTAAACTGTGACCCCTTGTTCTGGACTTCCCCAACATCGGGAACAATCTTCCTGCATCTAGCCTGTCCAACCCCTTAAGAATTTTGTAATCAAATTCAATCAATGTAGCTGAGTGATAATTCACACTGCTATCATTTCCCAGCTGATCCCATCAAGTTAAGTTTGTGAATGGTCTGAATTTGTTTGCATCCTGCCCGCTGGTGCTGAGAGTGGCGGCAGTATGTTTGTGGGCAATGATTGAGCAAGTTAGTGAGCAGTTGGTTGGAGACGGCCACAGCAGACCAGCGGCGGTGCCAGGGCGCTCCAGCTTCTGCCAGCTCTCTCTGCCCTCCAGCAGCTGCCCAGGCCATGACGTCAGCCTTCCATTCTCCTGCAGATCTATTTTTGTAAACAACAGGAACAGCAGTGTAAACACAAAAAGCTGGAGTAACTCAGCGGGTTTGACGGAATGTGCAGGGAGGAACTGCAGATGCTGGTTTAAACCGAAGATAGACAAGGATCACTGGTCTTAATGACTACAGGCCTGTTGCACTGACCTCTGTAGTCATGAAGACCTTTGAAAGACGTGCTGGCCCAGCTGAAAAACATCACAAACCCCCTGCTGGACCCCCTGCTGTTTGCATATAGGGCCAATAGATCGGTGGATGACGTTGTCAACCTAGGCCTGCACTTCATCCACCAGCACCTAGACCGCAAGGGGACCTATGCCAGGATTCTGTTTGTGGACTTTAGCTCTGCATTTAACACCATTGTGCCAGAGCTACTCCACTCCAAACTCTCCCAGCTGACTGTGCCTGAACCCCTCTGTCAGTGGATCATCAACTTCCTGACGGACAGGAAGCAGCATGTGAGGCTGGGAAAGCAAATCTCGGACCCGCAGACCCTCAGCATAGGAGCACCGCAAGACTGCGTACTCTCCCCTCTCCTTTACTCTCTCTACACCAACGACTGCACCTCCACAGACTCCTCTGTCGAGCTCCTCTAGTTTGCGGATGACACAACCCTGATTGGACTGATCCAGGATGGGGAGGAATCTGTCTACAGACGGGAAGTGACACCGCTGGCATCCTGGTGCCATCGCAACAACCTGGAGCTCAATGCTCTCAAGACAGTGGAACTAATTGTAGATTTTCGAAGAGCTCCCCCTCCCCTCCTCCCACTCACCATCAACAACACCACAGTCACATCTGTGGAGTCATTTAAGTTCCTTGGAACCATCATCTCCAGGGACTTTAAATGGGGGCCACCATCGACTCCACAGTCAAAAAGGCCCAACAGAGGATGTACTTCCTGCGGCAACTGAAGAAACACAATCTGCCACAGGCAAAATTGGTCCAATTCTATACTGCTATCATTGAGTCCGTCCTCACCTTCTCCATCATGGTCTGGTTTGGCTCAGTCACCAAGCACGACATCCAGAGGCTGCAACGGATTATTCGATCATCTGAGAAGGTTGCTGGCTACAACCTTCCCCCCATTGACGAACTGTACACTGCAAGGGCGAGGAAGCGAGCGGGCAAGATCATCTCTGACCCCTCTCACCCTGGCCACAAACTCTTTGCAGCACTTCCCCCTGGAAGGCGACTCCGGACTGTCAAAGCAGCCACAACCAGACATAAAAACAGCCTTTTTCCACAAGTAGTAGTTCTACTCAATAACCAAAGTCTGTAGACATTTTTTTGCTCTAGTTTATTTTCACCCACATGTTTAGACCGTAATGTTGTATCCTTATTGTTCTGATGTGTTTATGCTTTATTCTTAATTGTTAACTATGTGTCTGTATTGTCGTTTGTGAGCGGAGCACCAAGGCACATTCCTTGTATATGCACATACTTGGCCAATAAACTTATTCATTCATTCATTCATTCACAATGGGTCAGACAGTATCTCTGGAGAAAAGGACTATGTTGTTTCGGGTCGAGACCCTTCTCCAGACTGGGCCGGGGGAAAGGAAAACAAGAGATATAGACAGTGATGTAGAGAGATGTAGAACAAATTAATGAATGAAATGCAAAAAAGTAATGATGATAAAGGAAACAGGCCATTGATATCTGTGTGCTGGGTGAGAACGAATATAGACAATCAGACTCAACAACCCGACTTTGAAGCTGGTACGACTTGGGTGGGGGAGGGATGGAGAGAGGGAATGTGTAGGAAGGAACTGCAGATGCTGGTTTACACTGAAGATAGACACAAAATGCTGGTATCACAAAATGCTGGAGTAACTCAGAGGGACAGGCAGCATCTCTGGATAGAAGGAATGGGTGATGTTTCGGGTCGAGACCCTTCTTCAGACCTTGCAGTCAGAGAGGGAATGCAGGGGTTCCTTGAAGTTAGAGAAATCAATATCCAGCTTTTTATGTTCAGTTTAAACCAGCATCTGCAGTTCCTTCTTACGCAGGAACAGCAGTGTATTTTGAATCTGGTTTTACAGTGTAAATATTATTTATTATTATGGGTTATAGTTCTGTTCTATTTATTTGGACAAAGGAAGGAACTGGTTATTGTTAATCTATAAGAGGTAGTATTTGAATTGAAACCATTGCTAACTACCTGTCAGGGTGCACTTCCCACTTTTAGTATGAGTGCTCCAGTCTTAACCAAAAATACTGGAGGAGCAAGATGGACCACTCGACCCTAAAAACCGTAGTATGTCATGGCGCCATTTTAGTCGGCAGAAACTTGCAGAAACATTTAAAAAGAAAAATAACAAAAATCTGTGAATTGATAGATGAGATATCTTCTGCATTTTTATGGTATCATCACACATACTGTTCCCCCAAAACACTGATTACACTGCGAGAGGCAGAGCGAACGGCGGGTTTTGCCTACTAAAATGGCGGACGTTACGCTCCTTTGCGTACTACACTTCAGTATAGGCGATTTCAACGGAGTGGTTCATCTTGTTCCTCTAGTATCTTTGGTCTTAACCCACCAGCCTGTATAAGATCATAGAGGCACAAGGGACTGTGGTTGCTGGAGTCTGTAGATGGAATGCTGTCAGCTGCAAGAATTGGATGATTCTTGCCTGTCCACCTTCAGAGGCTAAGGTCAAGTCAGTATTGACACATTCATGGACGTGCACAACAGAATGAGGTTATAATTAACTTCCACAGAGCATAGTCAAAGTTAGGGCCGACTGCGTGAGGACAACAGACATTTGCTCGCCCCGTTAGAAGGAGGATGTGGGGAAGATGCAGAAGACGTCTACCAGAATGCTGCCTGGATTCAAGGGTATTAGCTACAAGGAGAGGTTGCACGAATGTGGGTTGTTTTCTCTGGAGCGTCCCAGGGTGAAAATGTCAAAAGAGTAGCAGGCATAACTTTATGATCGGAGAGAGAAAGTTTACAGGAGATGTGCGTGACAAGTATTTTACACAGAGGGTGTTGTGTGCCTGGAAAATCACTCGTGTTGGAAGCAGATGCAATGGGGAGAGGCTTTTAAATAGGCACATGGATAGGCAGGGAATGGAGAGATATGGATCTGTTCCATGCAAAGGAGATTAATTTATTTTGGCATCATGTCCAGCACAGACATTGTGGACTGAAGGATGTTAGCGACCTAATTTTTAACAGTCTGCTAGTGCCATTATCATAAGTGAAACTGGCTTTTAGGAACAGGGTTTTAAGAGCTGTAGCATGTTGGTGGATGATTAGCTGCAAAGATTGTTGTAGGAAAATTAAAGCTTGGATTTGACATGGTATCAAGACTGCAATAAAAAGAGAAAACACTGAAGAACGAAACAGTTGATGTTTCAGGGCAATGGTTTTTGATCAGATATTGAACTAAGTTTTAAGCATGTACGTGCAAGGTTTTGGATTCATTTGGTAAAGGATAAAAGGAAGTTTTTAGTAGGGTGGTAGACCAGAATTTGGATGAAAGTGGGAATGAAAATGGAACGTAAAAGAGGATGGTAACAGGTCACGATTTTTTTTTAAAAACAAGGATGAATTTAACAAAGTTGTAATTGAGAATTAGTCATCGTCTAAAATTGAACTCAGTGGAGCATCCAACCTGTGTAGGAAGGAACTGCAGATGCTGGTTTAAACCGAAGATAGACATAAAATGCTGGAGTAACTCAGTGGAACAGGCAGAGAGAAGGAATGGGTGACGTTTCGGGTCTGAAGATGGGTCTCGACCCAAAATGTCACGCATTCCTTCTCTCCAGAGATGCTGCCTGTCCCGCTGAGTTGCTCCAGCATTTTGTGTCCATCTTCGGATCATCCGATCTGCCATTTACCAGCTGATCGGAATCTCTGAAACCGTGCCAAAGTCCCAGCAGACTTTGGACTCTCCCTCCAGTGAATTGTGTGCTATGTTGATCTCAATGCACGAGGGTGACCTTGTCAGCTTGCCGATGACTCCAGCCTTCATCATACAAACCCGTATAAAATGGTGATTCAAGTTCTGTGATTGTTTTTTTGGATCTGATAAGAGTGCACAATTTATTGGTGAATTTTGGGACTTTCAGGGTGCTTAATATCTTTGCGATCACGTTGTTGGGATTGTACTGTAGTTTCCCAACTGGTCAAACAGGGATTAGAGGAACAAATATGCCTGGAGGTTGCGGACAGCTGCAAGACTAATTGGATTTTCATAGTTGAGGATTTTAACTTTCCGAAAATAGACTTTGACTGCAAAGTGCTCAGGGTTTAGATGGGATAGGATTTGTCAATAATGTTCAGGAAATTTTCCTCAGGCAATGTGTAGTGAGGGCTTGGCAAGGGACCGGGCAAAGCCTGACCTGCTCTTCGGGAATTGGGGAGGGCAAGTGACAGAAGTGTAAGTGGACGAGCACTTTGGGACCAGTGACCACACACCACCTATTCCCTTTCCCCAAAGATGCTGCCTGACCCACTCAGTTACTCCAGCATTTTGTGTCTCTCTCGGAGTTATTGTGTTCAATTCTGGTCACCCCACTGTCGGAAAAGTACCACTATGCTGAAAAAAGTGGAGAGGAGAATTACGAGGATGTTGTAAGGACTCGAGGGCCTAAAGTGTAGGTACGCAGGCGAGGCCCGCAGAAGGGTGATGGGTGGTATTATAGAGGTGTAAACAATTGTGAGGGGAATACAATGATAACATTTAAAAGGCAGGTGCATAGCCAGGAAAGGTTTTAGATTTAGATTTTTTTAGATTTTTAGATTTTAGAGATACAGCACGGAAACAGGCCCTTCGGCCCACCGGGTCCGCGCCGACCAGCGATCCCCGCACACTAACACTATCCTACACACACTAGGGACAATTTTTACATTTACCCAGTCAATTAACATACATACCTGTACGTCTTTGGAGTGTGGGAGGAAACCGAAGATCTCGGAGAAAACCCACGCAGGTCACGGGGAGAACGTACAAACTCCGTACAGACGGCGTCCGTAGTCAAGATCGAACCGGAGTCTCCGGCGCTGCATTCGCTGCAAGGCAGCAACTACCGCTGCACCACCGTAGAGAGATAGTCTAAGAATGAAGGGGAGGCCATTTAAAACTGAGGTGTGAAAAATCTTTTCCACCCAGAGAGTTGTGAATTTGTGGAATTCTCTGCCACAGAAGGCAGTGGAGGCCAATTCACTGGATGAATTTAAAAGAGAGTTAGATAGAGCTCCAGGGACTAGTGAAATCAAGGGATATGGGGAGAAGGCAGGCACATGTTACTAATTGTGGATGATCAGCCATGATCAAAATGAATGGCGGTGCTAGCTTGAAGGGCCAAATGGCTTCCTCCTGCACCTATTTTCTATGTTTCTATATGGGCCAAATGTGAGCAAAAAGGACTAGCTTAGATGGGGTGGCATGTGTGATTTAGGCTGAAGGGCCAGTGTCCTGATTTTGACTTTTCGTTCTGAACTTGGGAGTAGAAGGATTTGTATCATCAGTTGCACACAGTAAAAACAGCGTACAGATGCTGTGAAAGACCACTGGCAAATTTGAATAGAAGCAAGATAATGTCTTTGAATAGAAGCAAGATAATGTCTTTTTAGCAAGGGCAATTGAAACCAAAGGCAATATGTTCAAGAAATAAATGTTGTAAGTGAGGTTGTTGAACAGGAACATTTAACATTTAAAATGACATTTTAAAACCCAATGAGGCAAGAGGATTGTGCAAATATACTTGAGACTAAAAGTGAAATTTGTTAAATGCCTGAAACCAACAGATAAAAGCATTCTCTCTTCTTCCCACCTCTTCTTTTTCTTCTGTACTACACTTCTTCCCACCCTGCTTCTTGTAAAGACTCTATCCCCTACTCCCAACTCCTCCGTCTACACCGCATCTGCGCCCAAGATGAGGTGCTCCATACCAGGTCAAAGGAGATGTCCTCATTCTTTATGGAACGGGGGTTCCCCTCTTCCATTATAGATGAGACTCTCACTAGGGTCTCCTCGATATCCCGCAGCTCCGCTCTTGCTCCCTCGCCCCACATTTGTAACAAGGACAGAGTTCCCCCTTGTCCTCACCTTCCACCCCATCAGCCTTCACATACAGCACATAATCCTCCAACATTTTCACCACCTCCAACGGGATCCCACTACCAGCCACAACTTCCCATCTCCACCCCTTCCCACTTTTCCCAGAGACCGTTCCCTCCGCAACTCCCTGGTCAACTCATCCCTTCCCAACCAAAAACCACCCCCTACCCAGGGGGTAGTATCTCTCTTGTTATCACCTCTTCCCCAGCCAACAATGGGCCATTGTGGGCTCCACCCTTCCTGAGGTCTACTGTTGCTGGCCCTGATTTGTTTTGACCTTTTCTCGCCTCCAGTTTATTTCCTCCCACCTCTACATTCAATCTGAAGAAGGGTTCCAGCCCGGAAACGTCACCTACTCCTTCTCTCCAGAGATGCTGCCTGACCTGCTGAGTTACTCCAGCAATTTATGTCTATCTTCGGTGTAAACCACCAACCTCCCAACCCTTCCAAATTTGGTGGAAAGTTTCCGCTTTCTTATTTCATTTCCGCCATTCCGATTTCACCTCACATTTTTCCGCAAAACACATGCCTCGCCGCTCGCCCTGCCTCTCCCCACGCCTCACGCCACTGGCCTCGCCTCGCCGCTGGCCCCGCCTCACGCCGCTGGCCTCCCCTCTTCGCTGGCCCCGCCCCGCGCCTCACGCCGCTGGCCTCGCCTCGCCGCTGGCCCGGCCTCGCCTCTTCGCTGGCCCGGCCTCGTCTCGTCGCTGGCCCGGCCTCACCTTGCCACTGGCCCGGCCTAACCTTGCCACTGGCCTCACCTCGTCGCTGGTCCCGCCTCACCTTGCCACTGGCCTCGACTCACATTACCGCTAGCCTCGACTCGCCTGGTTCGCCAGAGAGGGGATGGGAGGGGGGAGTGGAGGGGGGGAGTGGAGGTGGGAGGGGGTGGGGGAGGATGGGAGGGAGGAGGAGGGGATGGTGGTGGGGGGGGAGTGGAGGTGGAGGGGAGGGTGGGAGTGGGGGGAGAGGGCGGGGGGAAAGGGGGGGGAGTCGGGAGTGCGGGTAGAGTGGGAGTGGGGGGAGGGTAGTGGGGAGGGGTGGGGGGGTCATGGACTGTTGTGATGTGCTGTTGAAGACCACTGGAGCAAGTATGTCTTCAATGAAATTAGGTATGTGAAGTTTTAAATGAAACTTTCTTCATAACTTAATCATACATTTTGTGTAAGGAAAAAACAAAATGAGAAAACAAAACAAGACAGTTTTTTCTTTTTGTTGCAAAAAGTATCTCTGTTCAATAACCTTTCTATAAATAGCAGAATATAATCATGATAGGCCTGACGTTGTACATGTAGTCCAAGAACTACAGACTGTTGGAAATAATAGTCGTTTTCCACACATGAATGTAGCGCAACGCGTGCGCGCATTTGGCGTGCATACTTTTTTTTTGCTGAAAAGTTGCTTTACGCGCCATATTATGAATTTTGATGTAAAACTGAATTTTGGACATCAAAATTCTGAATTAGTAAAATCAAATGTTGGGGGGGCCTGAAACCAGCAGTTCCTTCCGGCAACTTTATGAAGTGTCTTTGTGTCTCCGTAGGCGTTTGAGGTGGCGGAGCAGGAGCTGGGAATTCCCGCGCTGTTGGACGCAGAGGATATGGTGGCGATGCGTGTTCCAGATCGGCTCAGCATCCTGACCTACGTATCTCAGCTCTACAACTACTTCACCAACCAGAACCACGGTACAGAGCCAGCCAACCCCAGCCGCTTTGGAATGGCAATGCTATTTTCAATATTTTCAGTTAAATAGCCTGAAAGGTTGTGTCAGCCAAAACATTGTGACCTGATGAGCCAAAACATTACGCCCACCTGCCTAATATGCTGTTGGTCCTCCGTGTGCAGCCCCATACGCAGCAGGGTGCGATGCACTGTGTATTGTGACACATTCCTCCCGTGACCACCATTAAAATGTTCTGTGACGTGCCACAGTACACCTTCTATCGGTTCGGACCAGACGGGATAGCCTTCGCTGCCCTCGCGCATCGATGAGCCTTGGGCGCCCAACACCCTGTCTGTCGCCGGTTTGTGGTTTGTCCCGCCTCGGACCACTGTCGGTCGGTACTCACCACTGCTGACCGGGAGCATCCCACAAGCCTTGCCGTTTCAGAGATGCTCTGACCCAGTCGTCTGGCCATAACAATTTGGCCCTTGTCAAAATCACTCAGGTCTTTACTCCTTTACTGCCCATTTCTCCTGCATCCAACACATCAGCTTCAAGAACTGACTGTTCACTTGCTGCCTAATATATCCCACCCCTTGACAGGTGCCATTGTAACAAGATAATCAATGTTATTCACTTCGCCTGTCAGTGGTCATAATGTTTTGGCTGATCGGTGTATTTAGTGAGTGTTTTATCAAGTGTTTGAGAAAACGAAGCAGTTCAGCCCAAAGTTATATAAAGTCAAGACACCTTCCAAAAGGTGGTTTTGGTGCTGTACACGTGCCTCGTGTTATCACAGGTTTCAGTCACCCAACTGCAGCCAATGTGATTCGTGACGGTAGAGGTCAGGAGGGCTGAAAGCATGCCGCAATATAACAAGGCAAAAGTTGGAAGGAATCCCGCTGAAATTCATAGGATCAAAAATCTTTGGAACTAAAAGATATCAATGAAACTAGAGTCAAAACTGACAGAACAAACTTGCAGGCTGTAAGGAATTATGAATATTTATTCACAAAATGCTGGAGGAACTCAGCAGGTCAGGCAGCATCTCGGGAGAGAAGGAATGGGTGACGTTTCGGGTCGAGACCCTTCTTCAGACTGATGTCAGGGGGGCAGGACAAATATCCCGCCCAACCCTGACATCAGTCTGAAGAAGGGTCTCGACCCGAAACGTTACCCATTCCTTCTCTCCCGAGATGCTGCCTGACCTGCTGAGTTACTCCAGCATTTTGTGAATAAATCGATTTGTACCAGCATCTGCAGTTATTTTCTTATACTAGGAGTTATGAATATTCTATATAGGAGTACTTGTGGCCCCTGTAACTTTGAGATTGTTGCTCCCTGTGTCCCTCCCACACGGCTGTCTCCAATTGTTGTCAGCTGGGGGCTGTTTTTCTGTTGTCAGATTACAGGCTCGACTTGCGGACTGCAGCTGTTAGTTGTTCTTCTTTGTTTCTTACTGCAAACATTTTTTTAAGTTCCTTGAAAAATGGTTTACACACTTTGTGCATTTTGAGTCATACAACAAAAAAACTGACCCTTCGGCCAAGTTGTCTATTTGAGCGACTCTCATTGGTCCCAAGTCCCTGCAAATCTTTCCTTTCCATTACCTGTCTAAATATATTTAAACATTGTAGTTGTACCTGCTTCTGAAACTTTCTCTGGCAGTTCCATATATCAAATACCCTTTGTGTTGAAAAGATTTCCCTTCTGGTGCCCTTTTAAATCTTTCCCCTCTTGGTATAAATCTGTGCCCTTTAGTTTTAGACTCCCATTCTCTGGAGGAAAAGACTGATTATTCACCCTATCCTACGCCTCTCATGCTGCCTCAGTTTCCTAAGCCAGAGGGAAAGATGTCTCGGCCTATCCAGCTCCACCTTATAACTCAAGCCCTCCAGTCCTGTTAACGCCCTGGTGAATCTTCCCTGCGCCATTACAGCTTAATGATACCCTTCCCATGGTCAGAACTGCATGCAATACCCCCAGTGTGGTTTCACTTGTACAGTTGTAACATGACATCCTAACTCCTACACTCAACACCCTGACCGATGAACATAAGCATTCCAATGCTGCCTTCACCACCATGTTTACTTGCGCCACCATCTTCATGGAATGATATACCTAGGTCTTTCTGTTCCATGACCCCACCATTTACTGTGCAAGCCCTGTTTTGGTTTAACTCAGCAAAGTGCAGCACCTTACACTGAAACAAGTTGAATCCCATCTGACATTCTTTAGTCCACTTTCCCAGAGGTCAAGATCTTAAATAACCATCTTCACTCTACCACCGATTTTGTTGTCATCTGCAAACTTGCCATGTTAACATTGTCATCCAAACAGTTAATATAAATGACAAACAACAGCGGACCCAGCAATGATCCCTGTGGCACATCACTGGTCACAGGCTTCTAATCTGGGGGAAAAAACCCTCCACTACTGCTCTCTGACTCCTTCCACTGTCAATTTTGGTTCCAGTGGGTTAGATCACCCTGGACCCCATGTATTCTAATCTTTCAGACAAGTCTAGCATATGGGTCTGAAGAAGAGTCTCAACCCGAAACGTCACCCATTCCTTTTATCCAGAGATGTTGCCTGTCCCTCTGAGTTACTCTAGCATTTCGTGTCTATCTATGGAGCCTTGTTGAAGGCCTTGCTAAATATCCACTCAACAATCCTCTTCGTCAGCTCTTCAAAAAAACAGTCACATCTCTAGTCAGTCCTTGTCTTTCCAAATCCTGGTAGATCCTGTCCCTCCAGTAACTTTCCCACCACTGGTGTTGGGCTCACTGGCCTGTAGTTCCCTGGCTTGTTCTTGCACCCTTTTCAAACAAAAGGCACAATATTAGCCCTTCCTCTAGACTTTTGGAAACTCACTTGTAGCTAAAGATTTTGCAAGTATCTTCACTGGGGACCCTGCAGTTTCTCCCCTAGCTTTCCGCAATGCCCTAGGATACACTTGGTCATGCTCTGGAGATTTACCCACCTTGATATGCTTCAAGACCGCAGCGCCTCGTCTTTTGTGTGTCAACATTCCTCAGGTCATTCGCATTCTTTAATTCCCAACTTGGCATTTAGGATGCACTCCTGATGAGGGGAAAAGATAGATTAGTTTGTGGCCTTTAGAAACAAAATGGATAAATATCTCTAGGAGAAACAAAATTGAAGGGATATGTGGCTTTTTGGAAATGTCCGGTTGAGTGTCTATCTACCTCCTGCACTGAGCCACTGTGTCTGCAGCCACCTGTCTGAGCCACTGTGTCTGCAGCTCCCTGTCTGAGCTACTATGTCTACCTCATGCGCCGAGCCACTGTGTCTGCAGCTCCTTGTCTGAGCCACTGTGTCTGTAGCTCTCTGTCTGAGCTACCATGTCTATCTCCCTGCAATGAGCCACTGTGTCTGCAGCTCTCTGTCTGAGCTACCATGTCTATCTCCCTGCACTGAGCCACTGTGTCTGCAGCCCCTTGTCTGAGCTACTATGTCTGTAACTCCCTGCACCGAGCCACTATGTCTGCAGCTCCCTGTCTGAGCCACCATGTCTATCTCCCTGCACTGAGCCACAGTGTCTGCAGCTCCCTGTCGGAGCTACTATGTCTGTAGCTCCCTGCAATGAGCCACTGTGTCTGCAGCTCCCTGTCGGAGCTACCATGTCGATCTCCCTGCAATGAGCCACTGTGTCTGCAGCTCCCTGTCGGAGCTACCATGTCGATCTCCCTGCAATGAGCCACTGTGTCTGCAGCTCCCTGTCTGAGCTACTATGTCTATCTCCCTGCACGGAGTCACTGTGTCTGTAGCTCCCTGTTTTACTTCAATCTTTTGCAACACCTTGAAAATACAGATGAGATCTTGATCTGGTGCAGAATGGCTCATTCCACTGTTCACTGTTGTGTGCTCCGGGCACCCAGTGTCAAAAATACTGGACTTGAATTCCTTATTGCTCCTGGAACTATTGCTGCCCTTCTGCACAGTTTTGCATCTCATTTCCCAAGAATGTTATATCATATCATATCATATATATACAGCCGGAAACAGGCCTTTTCGGCCCACCAAGTCCGTGCCGCCCAGCGATCCCCGTACATTAACACTATCCTACACCCACTAGGGACAATTTTTACATTTACCCAGCCAATTAACCTACATACCTGTACGTCTTTGGAGTGTGGGAGGAAACCGAAGATCTCGGAGAAAACCCACGCAGGTCACGGGGAGAACGTACAAACTCCTTACAGTGCAGCACCCGTAGTCAGGATTGAACCTGAGTCTCCGGCGCTGCATTCGCTGTAAAGCAGCAACTCTACCGCTGCGCTACCGTGCCACCCTAGTGAATGTTAGTGAAGCTCCTGAGGCAGTATAGTGTTTGAATAATATTGAAATGTAATCATTTATTCACAAAATGCTGGTGTAACTCAGCAGGTCAGGCAGCATCTCAGGAGAGAAGGAATGGGTGACGTTTCGGATCTCGACCCGAAACGTCACCCATTCCTTCTCTCCTGAGATGCTGCCCGACCTGCTGAGTTACTCCAGCATTTTGTGAATAAATACCTTTGATTTGTACCGGCATCTGCAGTTATTTTCTTACACTACTTAAAATGTAATCAAGTAGTAACAGACTGGGGACCTATAGACCAGTCTGAAAGAGGGTCGCCCATTCTTTCTCTCCAGAGATGCTGCCTGTCCCGCTGAGTTAATCCAGCTTTTTGTGTCTATCTTTGGGGACCTATAGATTACTGCCACCATTTTCTGATGACGTGATCTCCCTTCCTTAATGGGTGAAATGTAGACATAAGGAACTGCAGGTGCTGGGTTTTTTTTAAGTCTCAAAGTGCTGGAGTAAGTCAGCAGGTCAGGCAACATTTATAGGCGACGTTTCAGGTCAGGACCTTTCTTCTGACCCGAAATGTCACCTATCGATTTCTTCCAGAGATGCTGCCTGAACTGCTGAGTTACTGCAGCGCTTTGTGTCCTTGCTGGATGAACAGTTTCCATTTAGAAACAATGAACCCAGCCAAACAAACGTAAGGATAGAATGAATGACTGAAACTTTATGAATTATATTTTATTGTCACATGTACCTAGGCTGGAGTGAAATGCTTTGATTTGCATGCAACCTAGGCAATACTCAAGTGTCGCCACCTGTTGGTGCTGACAAAGTTATAACAGTACCGAACAGTCCTAACCACTGCGTTCCACTGCAAGCCATAGATTCCAGTGTGAGAGGCAGGCGGTGGCCATTGATTAGTCTGTTGGGATGTTGAAGGCTCACAGTACATTGCTTTCTCTCTGCAGCTGGTGCTCCCCCCTCCATGAAGAGGCCTGCTGGATTATCACCATCAGAGCCGTCAGTTAAGAAAGTGCTCACTGTGAACAAACAAGTCCTCTCACCGCAAGTACGTCTGTTGGCCATGTGAAACTTCAGCTGTTTGGGCGACCTTAACTGTCATGGAAATGACCTTACTCATTTAAAAATTCTCTGACTGATATCTTGTTAGGACTATTAACAGCAATGATTTATATTTCCATAGAAAACTAGTTTACGGGGTCTTCAAAGAGGGATAATGTTAGAAACGAAAAACGCTGAGCCAAAAAGGGAGATGTTGGCACGAAACGGGTTGGATTTGGTGGGGAAGAAGATGAGGCAGAGGTTCGGAGAAGGAATCTCTGAGGGGTGCCCCTGTAGATGCTGGAAATTACTTTTGGTTCAAGGAAATGAAGCTGCCAATGATTATGGTCAGGTGTAAGAGGCACCCATTACTGAGGGGAGGGATTTAGACAGTACTTCATAGAGTTGGTGTGATATCTGTGTGCTTGCAGAGGCTTCTGGGACCACACCAATCCATACAGTGGCGTGGTTATTTGCAAGACTCACATTCCTCTTTATGCAGGACTGTTGTCAGCCAAGATGGGTTCCTTCTGCTCTGCAATGGCAGCTGGAGGAGGGGCTGCATGAATGGGAGTACTATGTGGTGTTGGGAGAGGAACGATGGGAGCCAAATGGTTTGTTTCTGCCCTGTGGGAAATGTCTTGTGACCGGCTGGCTATCTGTTTCCTGCAGGCTCTGTCTGAATTGTTCAGTGTTTGCCGTGACATTCCTAACGGCAGCGTGGTGGCGCAGCTGGTAGAGCTGCTGCCTCACAGTGCCAGAGGCCCAGGTTTGATCCTGGCCTCGTGTGCTTTATGTGTAGGGCTAGCACCACATTCCTGTGACCATGTGTTTCCTCCGGGTGCTTTGTTTTCCTCCCACATCCCAAAGACGTGCGGGTATGTAGGTTAACCGGCCCACTGTAAAATTGGCCCCAGTGTGCAGGGAGGGGAGCAAAAGTGGGATCACTTCGAACTAATGCGAATGGGCGATCAATGGCCAGCGTGTTCTCGGTGTGCAGACGGGCCTGTTTCCACACTGTATCTCTCTAAACTGTCATTTTTACGTTTTTATTATCCCAGAGTGAGTCCCCGTTGGCGATTGAGGAGAGGTCCAAGCGGAACACCCTGAGCAGCACATGTGCAATTTGCAGCAAGCACGTCCACCTGGTGCAGAGATACCTGGTGGATGGGAAACTTTACCACCGCAACTGCTTTAGGTAAGGTGAAGCAACAGGAGGCATCGCATCTCTCTGCTACTGTATCTTCAAAGCTCGCACGGCGTCTCATGTAGGAGACTCATCCAGGTGCGTAACAATAGACAATAGGTGCAGGAGGAGGCCCTTCGAGCCAGCACCGCCATTCAATGTGATCATGGCTGATCATTCTCAATCAGTACCCCGTTCCTGCCTTCTCCCCATACCCCCTGAGAGTAAGACCTGAGAGCAAGACCTTATCCTTAAGAGCTCTATCTAACTCTCTCTTGAATGCATTCAGAGAATTGGCCTCCACTGCCTTCTGAGGCAGAGAATTCCACAGATTCACAACTCTCTGACTGAAAAAGTTTTTCCTCATCTCCATTCTAAATGGCCTACCCCTTATTCTTAAACTGTGGCCCCTTGTTCTGGACTCCCCCAACATTGGGAACATGTTTCCTGCCTCTAACGTGTCCAACCCCTTAATAATCTTATACGTTTCGATAAGATCTCCTCTCATCCTTCTAAATTCCAGTGTATACAAGCCCAGTCGCTCCAGTCTTTCAACATAGATCCAGTGTTCAAGCAGCTCCATGCCATCCAGAGTAGAGCAGTTTGATTAGTGTTCTGCGGGGCGCCCTCTGTCACCTTCACCCCTCCACTCCACCTGCACAGTGTTTACAATTTATCGGAAAGGCTGCAACAATTCAAAAAGATTCTCAATAGTGCCGCATTCACCGAGAGGCTCAAAGATCACAGGAGCAATATCACCTTCAATTCACACATCACCTCGACCTGGCTACACACGCCAACACACTCCATTGTTGCTAGATAGATTTAGAGATACAGCGCAGAAACAGGCCCTTCGGCCCACCGGGTCCGCGCCATCCAGCGATCCCCGCACATTAACACTATCCTACACCCACTAGGGACAATTTTTACATTTGCCCAGCCAATTAACCTACAAACCTGTGCGTCTTTGGAGTGTGGGAGGAAACCGAAGATCTCGGAGAAAACCCACGCAGGTCACGGGGAGAACGTACAAACTCCATACAGTACAGTTTAATGCTGATAAGTGTGAGGTGCTGCATTTTGGTAGGACAAATCAAAATAGGACGTACTGGGTAAATGGTAGGGAATTGAGGAATGCAGTGGAACAGAGGGATCTGGGAATAACTGTGCATTGTTCCCTGAAGGTGGAATCTCATGTGGATAGGGTGGTGAAGAAGGCATTTGGTATGCTTGCCTTTATAAATCAGAGCATCGAGTATAGAAGTTGGGATGTAATGCTAAAATTGTACAGGGCATTGGTGAGGCCGAATCTGGAGTATGGTGTGCAGTTCTGTTCGCCAAATTATAGGAAAGATGTCGACAAAATGGAGAGGGTACAGAGGAGATTTACTAGAATGTTGCCTGGGTTTCAGCACTTAAGCTACAGAGAGAGGTTGAACAGGTTGGGTCTTTATTCTTTGGAGCGTAGAAGGTTGAGGGGGGACTTGATAGAGGTTTTTAAAATTTTGAGAGGGACGGACAGAGTTGACGTGGGTAGGCTTTTCCCTTTGAGAGTGGGGAAGATTCCAACAAGGGGACATAGCTTCAGAATTGAGGGACAAAAGCTTAGGGGTAACATGAGGGGTAACTTCTTTACTCAGAGGGTGGTGGCTGTATGGAATGGGCTTCCGGTGGAAGTGGTGGAGGCTGGCTCGATTTTATTATTTAAGAGTAAATTGGATAGGTATATGGATAAGAGGGGATTAGAGGGTTATGGTCTGAGTGCAGGTAGATGAGACTAGGTCAGGGAGAGTGGTCGGCGTGGACTGGAAGGGCCGAACGGGCCTGTTTCCATGCTGTAGTTGTTATATGGTTATATGGTTAGTACAGCACCCGTAGTCAGGATCGAACCTGAGTCTCCGGCGCTGCATTCACTGTAAGGCATCAACTCTACCACTGTGCCGCCCGTTATGTTACTTATAAAATTCCTGGTATTCGATCTAGCAATAATGGAGTGTGGTGGTGATATGTTGCCAGGTCAAGGTGACATGTGAATTGAAGGTGATTTGCTCCCATGATTTTTTGTCCCTCTTGGTAAATGCGATACCATTGCGAATTGTTGCAGTGTGTCCTATAAACTGTAAAACTACTGGTGGAGTGGAGGGATAAAGATGATGGAGGACATTGAGCAGAACACTATCAAATTGTTCCACTCTGGGTAGCATGGTGCTGCCTGAAAACTGGGTGCAGTTCCCACTCAGATGAGTTTTCCACATCAGACACCTCAGGAGCTTTGAAGATAGCGGAGAGGGTGTGAGAGGTCTCGTGATGAGTGTTGAGAGTATGCGCCCTCTGCCTTGCTCTAGCAACAAAGTGTTGGAGTAACCCGTGCAATCCTCTGATGTAAGATGAGGAAAGGTGATTTAACTGTCACATGGTTTGGCTGATGGACTTGATTATATTAACTTTGATTTGGCCACGTGTACAAACCCGAGTCTGGGATGAAAAGCTTACACCGTACACTTTTGACGCTTAGCCTAAAAAGCAGAATTATTGACGTGGGAATATTGGACAAACATGAACATATTTAAATAATAAATGCAGTGACAAAACTGAAATATTGAATTGAAGAAAATTCACTGCCTTCCCTTCTAGTCTGTCTGGAGTGCGGCCGGGTTGATGTGGGAGGTGTTATCGTGGAGGAGGTGTTTGTAGTGAGATGAGGTTTGAGTCAGAATCAGATTCAATGATTTTAGAATAATGAATGATTCTATGCCCAAATTACATGGTGTAATCATAGAACACAAAAGTCTGAGAGAAACTCAATAGGTCAGGCAGTATCTCTGGAGGACATGGATAGGCGGTTTTGAGTCGGGATCCCAGTATCACGCTGTAGGGTCCCAACACTGTCACCTAACGCATGGCATCCCTGTGTGGTACCTCAGCTGCATGGAGGCAGAAAGGAAAGCTCTACAGCGGGTAGTCCATAGAGCTCAGAGGGCCATCGGAACACAGCTACCAGACTTGGAGGGCATCTACAACACACGATGCCTCAGAAAAGCCACCAGCATCCACAAAGACTCTTCACACCCCTGCTACAGTCTGTTCGAACTCCTTCCATCGGGCAGACGATACAAGGCCTTCTACGCCCGCACCTCCAGACTCAGGAACAGCTTCATCCCCAGGGCCATAGCTGCTATAAACCGGTTCTGCTGAGCCGGATGGCCACAACGCATAGATCAACTTGCACTTTACCCTGTCTAAAAACTGTTACAACTGTTTCGTTTCGTTGGGTTGCTGTTAATTACTTAAATTATTGCATCGTATGGGAGGCGCATTCCCAATCTCGTTGTACCCCTGGGTACAATGACAATAAAGATATTTTGTATTGTATTGTATTGTATTTGGGCAGCATGGTGGCGCAGCAGTAGAGTTGCTGCCTTACAGCAAATGCGGTGCCGGAGACCCGGGTTCAATCCTGACTATGGGTGCTGTCTATACGGAGTTTGTACATTCTCCCCATGACCTGCGTGGGTTTTCTCCGAGATCTTCGGTTTCCTCCCACACTCCAAAGACGTACAGGTATGTAGGTTAATTGGCTGGGTAAATGTAAAAATTGTCCCTAGTGGGTGTAGGATAGTGTTAATGTACGGGGATCGCTGGGCGGCGCGGACTTGGTGGGCCGAAAAGGCTTGTTTCCGCGCTGAATATATATGATGATATGATATGATAAACCAAACTAAATAACTCAGAGTTATTCCAGCACTTGGTGTTCTATGCAAAATTCCAGCGTCTACACTTCCTTGAGCTTATATAATGTCCTACTTGTGCATAGACCAGTGTTTGATCTGCTGTGTTGATGAAATAATTCTTGTCCTTGTTTTTCCTTCAGGTGCAAAGAGTGTTCCAGCACTCTGCTCCCTGGAGCCTACAAGCCTGGTGCACATTCGGGCACCTTTGTGTGCACGCACCATCGAGGATGGGTTCCTGGACAGCCACAGCGATCTCTGTCCGGACACGGCCTGCAGTCTTACCGAGGGTCTCTGCCAGCCCAGCCTCGTGCATCAGCTAGCCCACGGATATTTCACCATGCTCAGGTACCGACAGAAGCATCAGAAGGCCACAGTCGCAGCCCATTGCCGGCGACAGGGTTAAACGCAGAGGAAAGTGGCGAGAAGTCGGACAGTGAAGGAAGCAATCAATCACCCCCAGTGCCTTCTAAAAGCTATCATGCTGCTACTGACAGAGTCTCGGAGCTTTCCAACAGAATTGACACCCGTGAAATATCAAAAGCTGAGGTGGAGCCTCATATTCCGGAGGAAACGCAAAGGCCGACAGACCATTATGTCTGTGATGATCAGACTGAGAATGGCATAAATAAGCAGCTGGAGCCAGGGACACACTCTGACCTGCTCACTGCCCAGAATGACCAGCAGCAAGCAGTGGTCATGGAGACTGAGGTCATCGCACCGACAACCAACACCTCAGAGTCTCCAGCCGCTTGCAGCGACCAAACCCCAGACACTAATCAGACTGCCGTGAACAAAGAAGATTTTGAAGAGAAGCCGAAAGCACTCCCTGTTCCGATACCAAGGAAAACATCCCCCATGGCAACACCACGTCCTGTACCTCGAACACGGGTCGTCTTTGGCAGTGGAACTAATGAAGCGTCTGTCCAGAGATCGGAGAGCAGTGCGCTGGCAAATGGTAAGCAATGCATCTACATTAATGACTAAAAACAAGGAACTGCAGATGTTAGTTTGCCAAGGAAAGACACAAAGTGCTGGAGTAACTCAGCAGGTTAGGCAGCAATCCTTGGAGGTAATGGATTGGTGATGTTTCAGGTCAGGACTGAAGAAGGTTCCCGACCCAAAATATCACGTGGATACGTTCTCCGAGGATGTTGCCTGACCCACTGAGTTACCCCAGCACTTTTTGTCTACATTAATGACTAGTTTTATTGAGGGAACTCCTTTCATATGGGGTTTTGTCCTCGTGAGTGAGGAAAATAATGGACATGGCAAGCTGACGAATGGGTGCAAGATGTCTGTACACAAGCTCACTTAAAGAAGTGGCTTTTCAGGAAAATTAGAATTAGCTGTGGGAGTGTTTGGGGTCTGGTTGAAAGAATGCACCGTTGCTAATGTTAGGGAGGGAAAGGGAGCATAAGACAGTGTTAGATTTAATGTGGGAAGATTATTAATTTTAACAAATGGGCACCTAAGGACACACGAGTATTCGAGAAGATTGTAAACTTGAGGTTCTGGAAGCCAGCTAGGAGCAGAGGGTGAAAGGGTAATTCTTCACCTCAACCTGAAATGAGTTGTGTCCTTGATTGCATTTTCACCATTGCTGAAAGCATTCAGGCTCATGTTTCAGACAGCGGCCGGCAGTGCTGAAGGAAATTAATGTCTTTCAGTTGGAAGTCTTAGGTTTACATGAACTCACTGCAACTCTGGGCTGTAGTAACAGATGGCACCATGTCAGTCTCTACCCTCTGTCCAGATCTGGGTGTCCTAGTACATCAGTCACTGAAAGGAAGCATGCAGGTACAGCAGGCAGTGAAGAAAGCCAATGGAATGTTGGCCTTCATAACAAGAGGAGTTGAGTATAGGAGCAAAGAGGTCCTTCTGCAGTTGTACAGGGCCCTAGTGAGACTGCACCTGGAGTACTGTGTGCAGTTTTAGTCTCCAAATTTGAGGAAGGATATTCTTGCTATTGCGGGCGTGCAGCGTAGGTTTAATGGGTTAATTCCCGGAATGGCGGGACTGTCATATGTTGAAAGACTGGAGCGACTAGGCTTGTATACACTGGAATTTAGAAGGATGAAAGGGGATCTTATTAAAACATATAAGATTATTAAGGGATTGGACGCGCTAGAGGCAGGAAACATGTTCCCAATGTTGGGGGGAGTCCAGAACCAGGGGGCACAGTTTAAGAATAAGGGGTAGGCCATTTAGAACAGAGATGGGGAAAAACTTTTTCAGTCAGAGAGTTGTGAATCTGTGGAATTCTCTGTCTCAGAAGGCAGTGGAGGCCAATTCTCTGAATGCATTCAAGAGAGAGCTAGATGGAGCTCTTAAGGATAGCGGAGTCAGGGCGTATGGGGAGAAGGCAGGAACGGGGTACTGATTGAGAATGATCAGCCATCATCACATTGAATGGCGGTGCTGGCTCGAAGGGCCGAATAGCCTACTCCTGCACCTATTGTCTATTGTCTCTGGGACACAGGCTCGGTAATTTTCTCCAGTGTACATTGGAGGAATTACCAAGCGTAGGAGCAGATCCCACGTATTTTGATCAGAATTTTTGGTCTGAAGATTAAGAGGCTAATGGTGACGCAAATGTTTCCATGATTTTTATTATTTCCAAGTGTTTTGATATATTTAATTTGCAGGTTTTGATAGGAGCCATAGTTCTGCCCTAGATTTGACCTCTGTCAGAGCCTGCCAGGGTGACTCCAGAGGTAGACACAAAGTGTTGGAGTAACTCAGCGAGTCAGGCAGCATTTCTGGAGAAAAGGGATGGTTGACGTTTCGGGTTGGGGACCATCTTTTTTTCTCCAGAGATGTTGCCCAACCCGCTGAGGTACTCCAGCACTTTGTGTCTAACTTTGGTATAAATCAGCATCTGCAGTTCCTTGTTTCTGTAAAGTGTTTCCGGAGCAGGACCTCATCAGACACTGCCTGAGGCCTTAGCGGTGTGTGCATCGTACTGGAGAAGATAGTGGAACAGTGAGATTGGCTGGTAAAAAAAAAACTGCAGATGCTGGTTTAAATCGAAGGGAGACACAAAATGCTGGTGTAACTCAGCGGGTCAGGCAGCATCTCGGGAGAGCAGGAATGGGTGACGTTTCGGGTCGAGACCCTTCTTCAGACTGATCCAAGATGGCGCCCTAGCCAGGCGACTCTTTGTGTGCCAGCCGGTCACAGCAGTGGATCTGCAATCACGCATCACAATCGCTCCACTCTTTTAAATCGCTACTCCAAGAGCAGCATTTCTTACTTTAACTATGCTCTTAATCTCCTCTCTAAACATATTTCCTTTATCATGTATCCGTACACTGTGGATGGCTCGACCGTGATCGTGTACAGTCTTTTCGCTGACTGGTTAGTCCTTCCTTCTCTCCAGAGATGCTGTCTGTCCCACTGAGTTACTCCAGCATTTTGTGTCTACCTTTGGTTTAAACCAGCATTTGCAGTTCCTTCCTTTATGTCAGAACGTTACTGGGATCTGTTATTGGTGGCAGAATGGCAGAGGATTTATATTAATATAAATATGGGAGCGAAGTGCTGAAGGTTTATTCGGGGTAAGTCACGTCTAATGTATGCAGTTGAACTCTTCAGACAACAATTACTAAATGGAAAATTGAAATGCAGTTAGATTATTAGACTGCAGCGACTGGGCTTGTATACTCTGGAATTCAGAAGGATGAGAGGGGATATTGAAACATATAAGATTATTAAGGGATTGGACACGCTAGAGGCAGGAAACACGTTCCTAATGTTGGGGGAGTCCAGAACCAGGGGCCACAGTTTAAGAATAAGGGGTTGGCCATTTAGGACAGAGATGAGGAAAAACGTTTTCACTCAGAGAGTTATAAATCTGTGGAATTCTCTGCCTCAGAAGGCAATGGAGGCCAATTCTCTGGATGCTTTCCAGAGAGAGCTAGATAGAGCTCTTAATGATAGCGGAGTCAGGGGGTATGGGGAGAGGGCAGGAACGGGGTACTGATTGTGGATGATCAGCCATGATCACATTGAATGGTGGTGCTGGCTCGAAGGGCCGAATGGCCTACTCCTGCACCTATTGTCTATTATTCATTTCCAGGAGGTATTCAATGAGGTTCTATTCAATGGTATGAGTTTGCATAAATTGGATGCAGCCCATTGGCCTGGATAGGGAGTTTAAAAGTATCAGGAAAATCAGCTAGTGCTCCAATTAACATGATGTGATATTCAATTTTTCAAAGGAGTTAGTAATGGGTCCTTGGCTTTTTAGTCCTGCATTTTTTATAAATTGCTCAGGTGGGGTTTTCTGATGAATGAGGGTGTCAGGGGTTGTGGGGAGAAGGCGGGAGAATGGGGCTGAGAGGGAAAGTTAGATCAACCATGATTGAATGGCAGAGTAGACTTGATGGGCCGAATGACCAGATTCTGCTCCTAGAACTTGTAAACATGAGATGCATAAAACTGAGAGTGAAAAGGGAAAACAGAGAGCGAAAAACTGAGCGTGAAACGGGTAAAATGGCAGGTGGTATTTCATTGTGGGGAAGTATAAAGACATAGGTCAAGATAGGTCAGAGTGCTCTCTAGGTGGTGAGAAACCAGGGGTTGCGGATGGGCGGGAGGGTGGAGAGATATAGGGGAGCGCGTACAGAAATTAATAAAGATAATACATAAGTACAAAATTAACTTCAAAAAAACATAGGATATTGAGTTCATTTCAAAAGTCAGGATGGTGGGATGTGCTATGGAATGCTGGGTAGAGCACTTCACAGTCCCAGATACAAAGCATACATTCATGTTCTTAAAGGGACGGGCAGGGTAGTATGTTTCCATTCCATGGAGAATTAAAGACCAGGGGCCTTAGTGTAAAGATTAAAGTCACGCTTGAAGTTAGAACGTGCTGCTTCCACCGACAGCAATTGATACTAGGTTAAACTCACTTTAAATCAGATATTTTGGCTCATGTCAACCAACTGAAATGGCTGCGCAATAGTAAGGTGCATGGTGTTCTTTTTGAATGCATTAAGAAGATAAAGGCTCATTCTGATTCATGTCTAGTGGCCTGGAAAGTTAAATTGCAAGGGTTCGTAGTCTAGACTGAGTGTCTTTTCAGTGTAAAAGTTTCAGATTTAATGCAGTTGATATATCTGAGGAATCTCATAGAATTGGCAGTAGAGGGAGAGAAATTATTTCCTTCGTGATAGAAGAAGCTATAACTTTAGAGCTCGAGTAGTTGGGGTGGTGGTAGGTAATGGAATTTGGGAAGATAGACACAAAAAGCTGGAGAAAAACACAACGGGTCAGACAGCATATCTCGAGAAAGGGAATAGGTGACGTTTCGCGTTGAGACTCCCCTTCAGAAGGAATTTGGAAACACTCCTTCAAAAGGTTGTTGAGGTCTGAAGGTAATTACATATTTACATAAATACATATTTGGAAAATGAGATTGACTTTTATTAGGCAGAAGTAATGGGCTTTAAATAAAGAGGAAGATGGGGGAAAAAAAACCCAATCTTCATCTTCTCCATCTCCTCAGGCAGTAGCTCTGGGACAAGGATGACTTATTTCCACTCCAGTTTCATAGTCTCTGGAGTAGTTGATGAGACAAGAGTGAGATCTGCAGTTTCTTCCACAAAAGGAACCAAAGATGGAGAATGTATAATGGGAAACAAGGAGCTTAGAGAGCAATTAAATAATTAATTAAGGGGGGAAAAATGCAGATGATGTTTTAAATCGAAGGTAGACACAAAATGCTGGAGTAACTCAGCTCAGCTGGTCAGGCAGCATCTCTGGAGAGAATGAATGTGTGACATTTTAGGTCGAGACCCTTCTTCAGACTTCTTCTTGTTTAGTTTATAAGTTTAGATTATGATTATTATAACGTGTACCGAGGTACAGTGAAAAGCTTTTTGTTGCGTGCAATCCAGTCAGCGAATAGACTATACATGATTACAATCACAGTGTCCCCAGCGTCCAGGATAAAGGGTATAATGTTTAGTGCAAGATAAAGTCTGATTAAAGATTGTCCGAAGGTCTCCAATGAGATAGATGGGAGGTTAAGACCGCTCTCTAGTTGGTGAGAGGATGGTTCAGTTGCTTGATAACAGCTGGGAGGAAACTGTACCAAACGTACTTCAAACATGTTGTCTTAGAAGATTCTCAACCTGAAAGTTAGATTAGGGAATCAAGATTTCTACTAAGAATGAAGAACTAAAAGGAATTAAATATTAATTTAAAAATAGCAAAAGTAAAGGTGGTGAGCTTGAAAGTTAGATCCCAAAGATTCCGACGATCTACATCCCAGAGTTTTGAAAGAGGTGGATGCACTGGTTGGCGTCTTCCAAAGGCCCATCATTTCTGGTATTGTTACGTTCCATTATAAGATAACAAATGTATATTACTATTGAAGGAAGGATGGAGAGAGGATATGGGAACTTATCAACCTTAGATTAATGTCAGTGAGAGGGAAAATGCTGGAATGTATATTGAAACTAGACCAAGTGGACCCATTGGGCCCAACCCTCTCCAGCATTGGTGCAGCCCTCCCTCTCTCCCTCTCTCTCCCTCTCCCTCCCTCCCTCCCTCCCTCCTAGATTTAAACTTAAAAATGTGAATAACTTTTAAAATATAACATCGATTTCAATGAAACTTCTTCCATTAGCACTAAAGGGACGACGGTGAGTAAGGTGGGCCTAAAATTGTCGCGCTATTGTGTACTGTTTTGGTTGTAGTTCAGGAATAACAAACAGACAAACAAGAGTTTTAGTATATAGATGTAATACAGAAAATAATAATAGTGGGGATGTAATTGAAGAAGGTTCTCGGCAGTAGGATGTACTCCTATTTGGAAGAGAATAGGTTAATTAGGGACAGTCGGCACGGCCTTGTACACGGCAGGTTGTGACACATCTAGCCTGTGGCATTCATACACCAAACATGTTTCATTTCACCATGGTTACTTTAATTTCTTTCACACCCATGTATTTATCGAGCTACATCTCTGTTACTTGCCTCAATGTGAAGATGGGACTTGCTGCCACAAGAAGTACATGAGGCAAATAATATCATTGCCAACTCTTAACTACCAATTCCTAAAAAAATTCCGATGTTGCAGATTTTAGATTTCAATATCAATTTATTGTCATATGTACCTAAGGTACAGTAAAATTTGAGTTACCACAGTTTATAAATCTAAAATAAATAAAATTTACATAACTAATGTAAATCTCATATATATTTTAGATTTATAAAATCTATGTCAGGAACTTTCTCAGAAATTGCTTATTACAGTTGGCAATCTATATACTAAAACTCTCGTTTGTTTGTTCCTGAATGACAGCCAAAACGGTACACAATAGCTAGACAATTTTAGGCCACCTTACTCACCATCTAGTTGGTGATAATGGAAGAAGTTTCATTGAAATTGGTTTTATATTTTTAAAGTCACATTTTAAAGTTTAAATCTATCTCCTAGGGAGGGAGGAGGGAGGGGGGGGGGAGGGAGGGAGGGGGGAGGATAAGGGGGGTTGAAGGGGAAAGAGTGGGGGAGAGGGAGGGGGGAGGGGAGTGAGGGGAGAGGGAGAGGGTGCTGCACCAATGCAGGAGAGGTTTGGGCCCAATGGGTCCACTTGGTCTAGTAAGAATATAAAAATGTAAAATTCATTGAAATCGGTGTTATATTTTAAAAGTTATTCACATTTTTAACTTTAAATCTATCTCCTAATGAGGGAGAGAGGTGGGAGGATAAGGGGGGTTGAGAGGGATGGAGTGGGGGAGAGGGGGAGGGAGGGAGGGGGGAAAGGGGAGGGGGTAGGAGAGGGTGCTGCACCAATGCAGGAGAGGTTTGGGCCCAACTTGGGTCTAGTAAGAATATAAAAATGCAAAATATTTTCCACTGGGGCGCAGGTTGACAGATGTGTGAATTATTTTCAATATTCTGAGAGGTTTAGAGAGTGTAGATGGTGAAAAGTGGTTTGTAGTAATCGTCAACTTAATGAGCATGCGTCAGCACAGCATGTTCCTTTTAGGATTATTAAAGAAAGAGATGAGAAGGACATTTCAATGGTACCGTATAAGGATTTGCAAAGAAAGAATACCAAAAGATGCGGGCATCTATGTTCCCATACATAGCTTTGTACGACAGCTCCGTGAGGCCCCTGGCTGCGTTCTGTATGCTGATTCTGCGAGTGATTTCAACGTGATGAGGCCACAGATAGGACAGTGGGTTTCCTGATATGGTGAAGCTGCTGAATTGTAAGTCGGGAGCTCATTGTGTGACCCTGCCTTGAGTCAGCTGGCAGCGAGGGTGTGGAATGAGATCATCAGCAGAAAGGAGCATGTGGCTGAGAGCAGGGCCTTGTATAGAATACAACTCGGGGAAACATTTGACCTCTGTGTGAAACAAAGTGCTTAAAGGAACCTCAGTAAATTTCCTCGGGATAATGTGGTTAGGCGATCCATCTTTGCCAAGCCAATAATATACATCAAAGGCAAGGCCAAAGGAATGAGCAGTCTGCAAATGAGCAGCCCAATGTACAGTACATTTTGCAGGCCAGGGGCTTTTTATCTTTGTGTGGTCAACTTTAACAAAAACAAAGCTAGCACTGTTCTAAAGGGAATTCTGAAAAAATGTTTTTTTTTAAATTGGGTACTTTTTTTTAAGAGTAGGAAATGGTTTATTTAAAAATAGTTTTAGGTTTATTACTGTCGAGGTACAGTGAAAAGTCAAGTCAAGTCAATTTTATTTGTATAGCACAGACATGTCCAAAGTCCGGCCCGGGGGCCAATCGCGGCCCGAGGTCAGATTTTATACGGCCCGCAGCTTCCGTCTTAAAATTTATTATTTATGGCCCGCCAGCACTGTCTAACAGAATAGGGGGAGGGGGAGAGGGGAGAGGAGAGGGCGATTACACCTCCCGGCGGTCAGCGCTGCCCGACCTCCCCCACACCCCTCCCCCCCCGCCCCGAGCGGGACAGGCAACGGCGACTACACCTCCCGGCGGTCAGCGCTGCCCGACCTCCCCCACCCCGAGCGGGAGAGGCGACGGCGACTACACTTCCCGGCGGTGGGGTTGAGGGCGTGCGAGGGGACGACGACGATGGGAGAGCAGCAGCTGAGCTCTCGTCACCCCGCACGCTCATTGGCAGGCGCTCCCGTCAGTCGGGCGAGTGCCGCATCCCCGCCCCAGCGGGAGAGGCGACGGCGACTACACCGACTACACCTCCCGGCGGTCAGCGCTGCCCGAACTGCGGATTGTCATACGCGAGCTCCGGGGGGGGGGGGGGAGAGCGCATTAGTTAAAGGTCCGGGGGGGGGGGGGGGGCGCATTAGTTAAAGGTCGGGGGGGGGGGGGCGCATTAGTTAAAGGTCCGGGGGGGTTGGGAGAGCGCATTAGTTAAAGGTCAGGGGGGGGAGCGCATTAGTTAAAGGTCGGTGGGGGTGGGTGGAGCGCACTAGTTAAAGGTTCGGGGGGGGAGCGCATTAGTTAATGGTTCGGGGTGGGGGGGGGGGGGCATTGGCCCTTGGGTATTTTCACATTATCAAATCTGGCCCTCTTTGAAAAAAGTTTGGACACCACTGGTATAGCACATTTAAAAACAACCCACGTTGACCAAAGTGCTGTACATCAGTTCAGGTACTAAGAAACGAACATACAATGGCACACAAACATAACAGCACATACATAAACAGTTCACAGCGCCCCCTCAAGAGGGCCTCAAACGCTAGGGAGTAGAAATAGGTTTTGAGCCTGGACTTAAAGGAGTCGATGGAGGGGGCAGTCCTGATGGGGAGTGGGATGCCGTTCCACAGTCTAGGAGCTGCAACCGCAAAAGCGCGGTCACCCCTGAGCTTAAGCCTAGACCGGGGGATAGTCAGTAGCCCCAAGTCGGCCGACCTGAGGGACCTGGAGATAGAGTGGTGGGTTAGAAGATTTTTGATATAGGGGGGGGGGGGGGGCAAGCCCGTTTAGGGCTTTGTATGTGAATAGGAGGAGCTTGAAGTTGATTCTGTACTGTACTGGGAGCCAATGGAGAGAGGCCAGAATCGGGGTGATGTGGTCCCTTTTACGGGTACCCGTCAGGAGTCTCACTGCGGCGTTTTGGACCAATTGCAGGCGGGACAGGGATGATTCGCTGATTCAGTGTATAGGGAGTTGCAGTAGTCTAGGCGGGAGGAAATGAATACGTGGATGATTTTTTCAATGTCGTCAAATTGGAGGAATGGTTTGATTTTAGCTATGGTACGAAGCTTTGTTTTACGTGCTATCCAATCAAATCGGACAATATCACATGTACTAGCTTCAAAGCCGTCTTGTTGAGTCTCATTGTCTGTAACACATTCTCACCTAGGCCACAGCTAACAATCGCCCATTCCCTTTATCATCGTTCATTTTTTGCATATCTTTCATTCATTTGTTCTATATCGCCGCCAAAATCTTTCGAAATTCCCCTTCCCATGACAGAAGAAGAGTCTCGACCCGAAACGTCACCTATTCCTTTTCTCCAGAGATGCTGTCTGTCACGTTGAGTTAGTCCAGCATTTTGTATCTAACTTCAGGCAATACTAAACATGAATACAATCAAGCCAAACTCAAACACAATATATAGAGTAATGAGAGAGATGCAGAGTGCAGAATATAGTTCTCAGCATTGTAATAGTTCCAGAGACAAAAGTCCAATGCCTGCAATGAGGCAGGTTGGAGAATCGGATGCTTATGGATTGACCGTTCAGAAGCCTGATAACAGAGGGGAAGAAGCTGTTCCTGAGTGTGGCGGTGAACGCTTTCAAGCTTCTGTATCTTCTGCTGTTGGGAGCAGGGAGAAGATGAATGACCAGGGTGGGAAAGGTCTTTGATTATGTTGACTGTTTTCCCAAGGTAGCATGAAGTATAGATGAAGTCAAGTCTTGCCATCTTGGGCAGAGTTGTGATGTAACCCAAAATTCTGGGTCGTTGTTGCATAACCCTAGGAGTTCCCAAATGTTTTATTGGCATATTTGTAATGTGTAGTTAGAAAGACTTAGAGTGTCTGGAAAAAAACTTACCCACACTGACCTACATGTCCCATCTACACTAGTCCCACTTGCCTGCGTTTGGCCCATATCCCTCCAATGCTGCCCTATATATGTAACTGTCTAATTGCTTCTTAAACATTGCAGTAGTCCATGCCTCAACTACCACCTCGGCAGCTCGTTCCATACATACATCACCCTTTGTGTGAAAAAGTTACCCCTCAGGTTCCTATAAAATCTTTCCTCCCTTCACCTTAAACCTATGCACTCTGGTTCTCGATTCTCCTACTCTGGGCAAGAGACTCTGTGCATCTATTCCTCTCATGATTTTAAACACTGTTGGTGATATAATGTAAACAATGCAATAATCAATTTATCCATGACAGAATGTCATAACTAGCTTAAAAATAAATACCCATTTGAACTGTTTATTTAATGATGATGGTTGACAGTTCGTCTGTATATAGAACCAGATTTTACTTTAAGGTTGAAACAAAAAAAACCCGCGAAAGTTGAAAAACCTAAACATTCCTAGGCAAGGCAAGTTTATTTATATGGCAAATTTCAGCAGCAAGGCAATTCAAAGTGCTTTACATAAAACATTAAAGAACAGTTAAAAGCAATTAAAAACAGTCATTAAAGAGAATAGAAAATAAAAACAAGCTAAAATAAAATAAGACAGGTGTAAAATACAAGAATAAAAGTTACAGTGCAGTGTAAGAAATGAATAATTAATTGATTTAATAAAAGGCAGCGTCAAACAGAAAAGTCTTCAGCCTCGATTTAAAAGAACTGAGAGCTGCAGTTTTCTGGGAGTTTGTTCCATTTATGTGGGGTGCATAAAAACTAAACGCTGCTTCTCCATGTTTAGTTCTGACTCTGGGGACAGAAAGCAGACGTGTCCCAGACGCCCTGAGAGGTCTGGATGGTTCATAATGTAGCAGAAGATCAGAAATGTATTTTGGCCCAAAACCATTCAACGCTTTATAAACCAACAGTAGTAGTATTTTGAAATCAATTCTTTGACAGACTGGAAGAGAGTGTAAAGACCTCAGAACTGGGGTGATGTGATCCACTTTCTTGGTCTTAGTGAGGACTCGAGCAGCAGAGTTCTGAATCAGCTGCAGCTGTCTAATCCCTGTTCTTTGAGTAGGATTCAAACCAGTTTAGTACTGTGCCTGAAAATCCAAGCCGGTTTTCCAATCAGTCTAGTAATATGGTGTGGTCGACCGTGTCAAATGCAGCACTGACATCCAGTAATACTAAGACTGAAATGTTGCCACTGTCTGTATTTAAGTGGATGTCATTGAAGACCTTAACAAGAGCAGTCTCAGTGCTGTGGTGTGGTCGAAAACCTGACTGGAAAACATCAAAACAGTTGTTTAGTGACAAGAGGTTGTTGAGCTAGGGAAAAACAGCTTTTGGGCCCAAACCTCTCCTGCACTGGTGCAGTACCCTCTCCTCCCCCACTCCCTCCTCCACTCTCCCCACAACCACCCCCTCTCTCCCTCCTCGCCCCCCTCCCTCCCTCCCCCTCCCCTTCCCTTCTCCCCCTCCCTCCACCCCCCCTTCCTCTCCCCCCACTCCATCCCCCTCAACCCCCCTTATCCTCCCCCCTACCTCCCTCTCCCCCTCCCTTCCACCCTCCCCGCTCCCTCCCTAGGAGATAGATTTAAACTTTAAAATGTAAATAACTTTAAAAATATAACACCGATTACAATGAAACTTCTTCCATTAGCACCAAAGGGACGACGGTGAGTAAGGTGGGCCTAAAATTGTCGCGCTATCGTGTACCGTTTTGGCTGTAGTTCAGGAACAAACAAACGAGAGTTTTTAGTATATAGATGGAAGGTTTGATCTGGGCCTGTAATTGCTCGTTCGTCACATGTCTAGATTGGACTGTTGGGAAGACACCTGAGAGAAGAGACGTGTTTACAATTTGTAGAAGATGTGAGGCCAAATAATTTGAAACATTTTTGAAAAAGCCTGTTGGCAGAATATCAAGGCAGCAGGAGGAGGAGGATTTCAGATGTTGTATAATGTCCTCCAGGTTTTTATGGTATTTCCTAATTGTCCAAACGATCACATGGGTCAGGAAACAGAGTCATGTTTTGAGACGGTGTTATTTTGTTATTTCTGCTGAAGGGTCACTTACTTGAAATATCGTTTCTCTTTACTGGTGTCATGTCGGCAGCGGCTTGGATTGAAAGCACGTTCTCCTGAGTCAGGTTTAGATTCCCGAAAAAATATAAGAAGATAGGAGCAGAAATGGGCTGTGGCTTCTCAAGCCCGCTCCACCATTCATTATGATCACGGTCCCAGGCCCGCACTCCTCTCTGCCCAATCAATCCTCATCACCATCAATTCTCCAGCCTTTGAATAATGTGCCAACTGAACTTGCCTCCACAGCCCCCTTAAGCAGTGAATTCCAGAGATTCACTATTCTCTGCAAGAAGACATTTATTTGTGCCTCTTTTAAATGGCCAGTCCCTTGTCTTGAAACCATGTTGCCATGTTTGAGATTTAATTCCTGAGGTACAGACTTGAACACAATGTTTAGGGGGAAAAACTGCAGATGCTGATTAAAATCGAAGGTAGACACACAATGCTGGAGTAACTCAGGGGGTCAGGCAGCATCTTGGGAGAGAAGGAATGGGTGACGTTTCGGGTCGAGACCCTTCTTCAGACTGATGTCAGGGGAGGGGGCGGGACCCGCTGAGTTACTTATACTTAGGGAATATATTTTACTCCCTAATTCCTTAATTGTTTACTTTACTTGTTCCTCCTGAACCAACGCAGTAATATTTGCTGCTTTCTCATTCTTCTTCTTTGATTCGTCTTACCAAAGTGCATAAGCTTACATCCGAGATTATTTAGGGATCATTTAGAGATTATTTAGGGATTCTTTAGGGAGATTATTTAGGGATTCCTCTCTTCCATCATAGATGAGGCCCTCACAGGTGTCTCCTCGGTACCCCGAAGCTCCACCCTTGCTCCCCCTCCCCTCGTCGCAACAGAGATAGTCCCCCTAGTTCTTACTTTCACCCCATCAGCCATCGCATACAAAACATAATCGTCCCACATTTCCGCCACCACTAGTCACATCTTCCCATCTCCACCCCTTTCTGCCTTCCACAGAGACCGTTCCCTCCACAACTCCCTGGTTAACTCATCCCTTCCCACCCAAACCACCCCCTCCCCAGGTACTTTCCCCTGCAACCGCAGGAGATGCAACACCTGTCCCTATACCTCCTCCCTCGACTCTGTTCAGGGACCCCAACAGTCCTTTCAGATTAGGCAGAGGTTCACTTGCACCTCCACCAACCTCATCTACTGTATCCGTTGTTAAAGATGTGGATTCTCATACATTGGCGAGACCAAACGTAGACTGTACGATCATTCTGCTCAAAACACCTTCGCTCAGTCCACCTGGGCCTACCTGATCTCTCGGTTGTTAAACACTTTAATTCCCTTTCCCATTCCCACACTCTGTCCTAGGCCTCCTTCATTGGCATAGTGAGGCTAAACGCAAATTGGAGGAATAGCATCTCATATTTCACTTGGGCAGCTTACAACCCAGTGGTATAAATATTGATTTCTCTTACTTCAAGTAACCCCTGCATTCCCTCTTTCTCAATCCCTCCCCACCCAAGTCACACCAGCTTTTCGTTCTCACCTAGCTACAGCTAACAATGACCTGTTCCTTTATCGTTGTTACTTTTGTGCATATCTTTAATTCATTTGTTCTATATCTCTCTACATCATTGTCTATATCTCTCTTTCCCCTGACTTTCAACCTGAAGAAGGGTCTCGACCCGAAATGCCACCCATTCCTTCTCTCCAGAGATACTGCCTGAACTGCTGAGTTACTCCAGCATTTTGTGTCTATCTTAAGCTTATGGCTTCCCATGTTAAACAGCATAAGCCATCATCTTCCCAAGTCACTTCCCATTCTGGGCAATTTGTGACATTTTAGTTTGCCACCCAGCTTTGTAACAACAAACTATTCTCTAACTTCAACTAGCCCTGGCTTTCCCCCTCTCTCCATCCCCTCCCCCTTCCTGGTTCTCCCACCAGTCTTACTGTCTCCGACTACAGTCTATCTCTGTCCTGCCCACTCCCCTGACCTCAGTCTGGAGAAGGGTCTCGACCTGAAACATCACCCATTCCTTCTCTCCAGAGATGCTGCCTGACCCTCTGAGTTTCTGCAGCATTTTGTGTTTACCTTTGGTAACAACAAACTTGGCTTTGTCTTTTCTGCTAAGTCTTTATAAGTTGTGGATAGCCGAGGGGTTACTCCTGATCCTTGTGGTTCCTCACTGAACCGTGTCTGCCAACCTATCCTATATCCAGTCCTACATACCTGCACATATTTTACTCTGTCTTTGAGTCCTTTGTTATATAGCGACCTTTATGGCAGTACCTTATCACACCCGCATTGAAAATGATATTGAATTTGTCAAACACAATTATCTCCCCATAAAACAGTGATAACAGCTGATAGTAACTCTTTGCTGTATCGACAACGAATATCAAGATAAATGGTTTATAATTCCCTCTTTTCCCTTCCCTCCTTAAATAGCGATATTCTATTTGTCACCGTCCAAGTTTCTGAACATTTTCAGAAATTAGGACATTTTGCAAGGACATCATATGATTAAGATCTTTATAGCACAAAATGCTGGAGCAACTCAGCAGGTCAGGCAGCATCTCAGGAGAGAAGGAATGGGTGGCGTTTCGGGTCGAGACCCTTCTTCAGACTGATGTCAGGGGGGCGGCATCAGTCTGAAGAAGGGTCTCGACCCGAAACGTCACCCATTCCTTCTCTCCTGAGATGCTGCCTGGCCTGCTGAGTTGCTCCAGCATTTTGTGAAATAAATACCTTCGATTTGTACCAGCATCTGCAGTTATTTTCTTACAAGATCTTTATAGCGGTCTCTTGTAGAAGCGTTTGATGCAGGTTTCTCAATTCAATGGATTTGTCAGGTTTTATTTTCCTTAATTTCTCCAGTGTGAGGCATTTGGCGATATTAATTGACATTCTTCACCTTTCACGAGCGACTTGGTCTCCCTCTATCCCTGGGTTTATCTGCACAGAATCTTCGACCTACCTTGCCCATTGTGATTTCTCCGTTGACTCCACAGAGCCATGTTTTTTAGCTGCAAAGTTACTTTCTGCATTCTCTGCTAAATTAGTTTCACATTCAAAAGAGCTCACACAAACATTCACAAGGAATTGCAACATTCATCCTTTTACCTCTTCGCTTCCCACCATCCATGGATTTGGACATTCCTGGTGAAGCAAGAGTGATCCAGCTAACAAGGCCGCTGCCTCACAGCTCCAGTGATGAGTTCATATTTGATAGGAGCAGAATTAGGCCTTTCGGCCCATCAAGTCTCCCATTCAATCATGGCTGAACTATCTCTCCCTCCTAATCCCATTCTCCTGCCTTCACCTCATTACCCCTGACACCCGTACTAATCAAGAATCTACCAATCACCTTAGAAATATCCATTGACTTGGCTTCCACAGATTCATTACCCTCTGATTAAAGATCCAAGTTCAGTCCTGACCCCTCCTCGGCTGCGGGGCTTAACATCGCCCGGTGCAGCTCGGCTGCGGGACTTTTCACCGCTGGTGCGGCTCAGCTGCGGACTTGACATCGCCCGGTGCGGCTCGACCACGGGACTTAGCTGCGCAAGGCTTGGTCGCGGGCCTTTCATCACCCGGTTCGGCCGCGGGACGTTTCAGCGCCCGGTGCGGGGACTGTGCGGGTCGGTCGGGGACGAGCTGTCTGTCCGTGGGCATGGGGAAGAGAGTGGAAGTTTTGTTGCCTCCATCACAGTGAGGGGGTGTTTCGAGTCACTGTGATGGACGTTTGTGTTGGGGTTATGTGTCTTGTGTTCTTTTTTTTTCTATGACTGCTATGTAGTTTCGTTCGGTACTTCGGTACCGAACGACAAATAAAGCTCTGTTATACCTGTTATAGAGATACAGAGCGGAAACAGGCCCTTTCGGCCCACCGGGGCCGCGCCGACCAGCGATCCCCGCATATTGACACTATCCTATACCCACTAGGGACAATTTTTACATTTACCAAGCCAATTAACCTACAAACCAGTACGTCTTTGGAGTGTCGGAGGAAACTGAAGATCTCGGAGAAAACCCACGCAGGTCACGGGGAGAACGTACAAACTCCGTACAGATGGCGCCCTTAGTCGGGATCGAACCCGGGTCTCCGGCGCTGTAAGGCAGCAACTCTACCGCTGCGCCACCGTGCCAACGATCATAGTTGTGGTGTTCTTCCTATGATCACAGTTCTCCCTGTGGTTCCAGTTACCTCATACAGCCCAAAGATGTGCAGGTTCCTAGGTTATTTGGGTTCTCCAAATTGCCCCCAGTGTGTGGGTGGAAGGGAGATTCTAGCGGTGGGGAAGAGTTGAAGGGAATATGGATAGAATATAATTAGGGTTGGTGTAAAAATAGGCTGGAGGGCCTAGTCCTGTCCTGCTGAGTTACTCCAGCATTTTGTGTCCATCTCACTTTCCTTTACATGAGTCCCACAGTTAGATCATGACTGACTTTGTTTCATTACACAAGTTGTGGTCTGAGTCTATTGCTGGCTCTGTTCTGTGTCATTGGGCCCCAAGAATTTCTTTCATTATCTCCACGGGCTCCATATTTAAAAAAATAATCATTTCAATTCTCCATTGTTGTAAAAGTTGTTAAAAGCATTGCTGCTGTGTTGCATTAAAATAACTGTTGTATTTAGAAGTCTTGCCAGCATTTGGAAATACTTATTTTTAAATAGAACACAATCTCAAAATCTGTGCTTTCAAACATCTGTTTTTAGTTATTATTCCACAATGCCTTGAGCATTCCAGATTACTGGTGCTGACATTTGAAATAATCTATATACTAAAACTCTCGTTTGTTTGTTCTTGAACTACAGCCAAAATGGTACACGATAGCGTGACAATTTTAGGCCCACCTTACTCACCGTCGTCCCTTTGGTACTAATGGAAGAAGTTTCATTGAAATCGGTGTTATATATTTAAAGTTATTCACATTTTAAAGTTTAAATCTATCTACTAGGGAGGGAGGGGGGGAGGGAGGGAGGATAAGCGGGTGGGAGGGGGGAGGAGGGGGAGAGGAAGGAGGGGAGGAGAGGGGGAGGGGAAGGGGGGAGGGACGGGAGGAGTAATAGGGGGAGGGGGGAGCGTGGGAAGAGAGGGTGCTGCACCAATGCAGGAGAGGTTTGGGCCCAACGGGTCCACTTGGACTAGTATACAATATAAATAGAGTACTGAACTCGACTCCCCAATCCAATGGCTGACAAACATTATCACAGCTAGCGTGTTAAAGACTAACGTTATCACAGGTGACACAGCGGTAACATATAACATATAACAACTACAGCATGGAAACAGGCCTGTCCGGCCCTACCAGTCCACGCCGACCATTCGCCCTGACCTAGTCTCATCTACCTGCACTCAGACCATAACCCTCTAATCCCCTCTTATCCATATACCTATCCAATTTACTCTTAAATAATAAAATCGAGCCAGCCTCCACCACTTCCGCCGGAAGCCCATTCCATACAGCCACAACCCTCTGAGTAAAGAAGTTCCCCCTCATGTTACCCCTAAACCTTTGTCCCTCAATTCTGAAGCTATGTCCCCTTGTTGGAATCTTCCCCACTCTCAAAGGGAAAAGCCTACCCACGTCAACTCTGTCCGTCCCTCTCAAAATTTTAAAAACCTCTATCAAGTCCCCCCTCAACCTTCTACGCTCCAAAGAATAAAGACCCAACCTGTTCAACCTCTCTCTGTAGCCTAAATGCTGAAACCCAGGCAACATTCTAGTAAATCTCCTCTCTACCCTCTCCATTTTGTCGACATCCTTCCTATAATTTGGCGACCAGAACTGCACACCATTCTCCAGATTCGGCCTCACCAATGCCCTGTACAATTTTAACATTACATCCCAACTTCTATACTCTGATTTATAAAGGCAAGCATACCAAACGCCTTCTTCACCACCCTATCCACATGAGATTCCACCTTCAGGGAACAATGCACAGTTATTCCCAGATCCCTCTGTTCCACTGCATTCCTCAATTCCCTACCATTTACCCTGTACGTCCTATTTTGATTTGTCCTACCAAAATGCAGCACCTCACACTTATCAGCATTAAACTCCATCTGCCATCTTTCAGCCCACCCTTCCAAAAGGCCCAAGTCTCTCTGTAGACTTTGAAAATCTACCTCACTATCAACTACTCCACCTATCTTCGTATCATCTGCATATTTACTAATCCAATTTGCCACACCATCATCCAGATCATTAATATAAATGACAAACAACAGTGGACCCAACACAGATCCTTGGGGCACTCCACTAGACACTGGCCTCCAACCTGACATACAATTGTCAACCGTTACCCTCTGGTATCTCCCATTCAGCCATTGTTGAATCCATCTTGCAACCTCACTATTAATACCCAACGATTTAACCTTCTTAATCAACCTTCCATGTGGAACCTTGTCAAATGCCTTACTGAAGTCCATATAGACAACATCCACAGCCTTGCCCTTATCAATTTTCCTGGTAACCTCTTCAAAAAATTCAAGAAAATTAGTCAAACATGACCTTCCAGGCACAAATCCATGTTGACTGTTTCTAATCAGGCCTTGATTATCCAAATAATTATATATATTGTCCCTAAGTATCTTTTCCATTAATTTTCCCACCACAGACGTCAAACTAATAGGTCTATAATTGCTAGGTTTACTTTTAGAACCTTTTTTAAACAAAGGCACAACATGCGCAATGCGCCAATCTTCCGGCACCATCCCCGTTTCTAATGACGTTTGAAATATTTCCGTCATAGCCCCTGCTATTTCTGCACTAACTTCCCTCAATGTCCTAGGGAATATCCTATCAGGACCTGGAGACTTGTCCACTTTTATATTTTTCAAAAGTGTCCGTACCTCCTCTTCTTTAATCCTCCTAATTTCCATCACTACTCTACTTGTTTCGCTTACCTCACATAATTCAATATCCTTCTCCTCGGTAAATACCGAAGAAAAGAAATTGTTTAATATCTCCCCCATTTCTTCCGGCTCAGCACATAGCTGTCCACTCTGACTCTCTAATGGACCAATTTTATCCCTCACTATCCTTTTGCTATTGACATATCTGTAGAACCCCTTGGGGTTTACTTTTACATTACTTGCCAAAGCAGCCTCATATCTTTTTTTCGCTTTTCTAATTTCCTTTTTAAGATTCCTTTTACATTCTTTATATTCCTCAAGAACCTCATTTACTCCCTGCCGCTTATATTTATTGTATATCTCCCTCTTTTTCCGAACCAAGTGTCCAATTTCCCTGGTAAACCACGGCTCTTTCAAATTATTATTCTTTCCTTTCCACCGAACAGGGACATAAAGACTCTGTACTCTCAAAATTTCACCTTTAAATATCCTCCATTTCTCTATTATATCCTTTTCATAAAACAACAATTTCCATTTCACTCCTTTTAAATCCTTTCTCATCTCCTCAAAATTAGCCTTTCTCCAATCCAAAATCTCAACCCTTGGTCCAGATTTGACCTTCTCCATAATGATATTGAAACTAATGGCATTATGATCACTAGACCCAAAGTGCTCCTCAACACATACCTCCGTCACCTGACCCATCTCATTTCCTAACAGGAGGTCCAACACTGCCCCTTCTCTGGTAGGCACCTCTACGTATTGCTGCAAAAAACTATCCTGCACACATTTTACAAACTCCAAACCATCCAGCCCTTTAACAGAATGTGATTCCCAGTCTATATACGGAAAATTGAAATCACCCACAATCACCACTCTGTGCTTACTACTAATATCTGCTATCTCCTTACATATTTGCTCTTCCAATTCTCGTTTCCTATTTGGCGGTCTATAATACACCCCTATAAGTGTTGCTAAACCTTTCTCATTTCTGAGTTCCACCCAAACAGCCTCCTTAATCGAGCCTTCTAGTCTGTCCTGCCAAAGCACTGCTGTGATATCCTCCCTGACAAGCAATGCAACACCCCCACCTCTTGCCCCTCCGATTCTATCACATCTGAAACAATGAAATCCTGGAATATTTAATTGCCAATCGCAACCCTCCTGCAACCATGTTTCACTGATCGCCACAACATCATACTTCCAGATGTCAATCCAGGCTCTAAGCTCATCCACCTTTCTTACAATGCTCCTAGCATTAAAATATACACATTTAAGGGACCCATCATTTCTTATTCTCAGTTTATTTCTTTTCCCTTCTTTCTCTCCTACATATTGGGTCTGAGTGTTTCCCTTTTCTGCCTCCTGCCTCACACACTGCCTATTAGCTATCTGTGTTTGAGTCCCTCCCCCCAACCGTACTAGTTTAAAGTCTCCGCAGTTATTTTAGCAAATCTCCCCGCCAGGATATTGGTTCCCCTCGGGTTCAGATGCAACCCGTCCTTTTTGTACAGGTCATACTTCCCCCAGAAGAGGTCCCAATGATCCAGAAACTTGAAACCCTGCTCCCTGCACCAGTTCCTCAGCCACGTATTTATCCTCCACCTCACTCCATTCCTATTCTCACTATCGCGTGGCACAGGCAGTAAGCCTGAGATTATTACTTTGGAAGTCCTTTTTTTTAACTCTCTTCCTAGCCCCCTGAATTCTCCTTTCAGGACCTCTTCCCTTATCCTACCTATATTGTTGGTACCTATATGTACCACGACCTCTGGCTCCTCTCCCTCCCCTTTCAGGATATCCTGGACACGCTCAGACACATCCCGGACACCGGCACCAGGGAGGCGTCCACAGAATCGCCTATCTGACCCCCTCACTATAGAGTCCCCTATTACTACTGCTCTCCTCTTCCTTTCCCTACCCTTCTGAGCAACAGGGCCGGACTCCTTGCCAGAGGCCCGGGCACCGTCACTGCCCCCAGGTAGGCTGTCCCCCCCAACAGTACTTAAACAGGAGTACTTATTTCCAAGGGGTACAGCCACCGGGGTACTCCCTAGTCCCTGCCTCTGCTCCTTGCCCCCCCTAACAGTGACCCACTTGTCTACCTCCCGTGGTCTAGGAGTGACCACCTCTCTGTAACTCCTATCTATAACCTCCTCACTCTCCCTGATCAGACGGAGGTCATCAATCTGCCGCTCCAGGTTCCTAATACGGTCCCTTAGGAGCCCCATCTCGTCGCACCTGGCGCAGATGTGGATGTCTGGAAGACTATCAGACTCCCAGATTCCCCACATCCGACACCCAGAACAAAAAACTGCCCTGGCACTCATACTCTCCAAACAAAGCCCCGTGCTCGGTTACTAAACCTACCGCCCGGCCGCTACTCCAACCGCTCCAACCGCCCACCCAAAAGAACTGAGTGATCTCCTGGGAGAGGCGAAAAACCGGATAAAAAACCCAGGCCAATTTGGGGAATTCCTCTCCGACCCCAAGCTAGGCGATCGAAACTTGTCCGGGAGATCACACAGGTCTTACTCCTTACTATCCCCACACAATCCCCACACACTACTTCCCAAGCAACACAGCTTGGTGCTGCTTGGTGCTGCTTGCTACTGCTGCTGCTTGCTGCTGCTTGCTGCTTGCTGCTGCTGCTGCTGACTGCTGCTTCTGCTGCTACTGCTGATTGCTGCTGCTGCTACTGCTGATTGCTGCTGCTGCTACTGCTGATTTGTATCTGCTGGTATTGCAACTATCTCACAGCTCCGGAAACCTGAGTCGATTTCTTACCTCTGGTTGATCCAGTGTTGTGCCTCTGTAATCTCTTGCGTTTCTCCTAGTTCAGTTTGGTCTAGAGATACTGCGCGAAACAAGCCCGTCAGGCCACCGAGTCCGAGACCAGCGATCCCCGCACATTAACACTATCCTATACTCACTAGGGACCATTGACATTTATGCCAAGCCAATTGACTTACGTTTGTAAGCCTGTCCGTCTTTGGAGTGTGGGAGGAAATAGAAGATCTTGGATGAAAACCCACGAGGTCACAGGGAGAACGTACAAACTTCATAAAGACAACACCCATAGTCAGGATCGAACCCGGTCTCTGGCGCTGTAAGGCAGCAACTTACATTCAGGACTGAGATGATGAAAAACCTATTCACTCAGAGAGTTGTGAATCTGTGGAATTCTCTGCCACAGAAGGCAGGGAGGCCAATTCACTGGATGTTTTCAAGAGAGAGTTCGATTTAGCCCTTCGGGCTAAAGGAACCAAGGGATATGAGGAAAAGGCAGGAAAAGGATTTTAGATGATCAGCCATGATCATATTGAATGGCGGTGCTGGCTCGAAGGGCCGCATGGCCTACTCCTGCACCTATTTTTCTATGTTTCTAACTCTGGTTTCTTCCCACCACCCAGAACGATGCTGATTGTTAGGTTAAATGGCTACTTTATGTTACCCTTAATCATAGGTGACTGGTAGAATCAGTGGTGTGTTAGTGGGTGTGAGTGAAAGAATAGTTATAGGGAAATAAGTGGCAAAGTGGGATTAATGGAGTTGCTCAATGGACCAGGTAGAATTAATGGACCAAGTCTTAGCCATCTGATTCAGAAGGAAAAATGAAGACCGTACTTTGCCACAGACATACATTTCAACGTTCAGACCCTCCATTTTCTTATTTCCAGTGTCCGTGAGATCTGGTCCCTCCTGAAAAATATCTGGGATCCATCTATGTTCCAACCATTTCCAGGATCTGTTCCCATTCCCTTTATCTGGTGCCCCCGCTCTCATTCCCACATCCTTAGAGGCCCTGCTCTCATTCCACAAGTTCACACGTTATAGGAGCAGAATTAAGCCATTCAGCACATCAAGTCTACTCCACCATTCGATCATGGCTGATCTATCTTTCCCTCCTAACCCCATTCTCCTGCCTAACACCCGTACTAATCAAGAATCTATTTATCTCCGCCTTAAAAATATCCACTGACTCGGCCTCCACTGCCGTCTGTGACAATGAATTCCGCAGATTCACCACCCTCTGGCTAAAGAAATTCCCACCATCAGTGGGGGCCCTCACTCTCATTCTCGCCTTCCATTCTCATTCCGGCCGTCTCTAGGGCTTGTTCCACATCTCAGAGACATTCTTCTGCCATCTCGTCTCCTTGACTGTGCTTCCACCACTGCTAGCTCCTGTGGGAACCACTCAAAAGATGTGCTTCTTGAGGCTTGGCGTGTCCAGTAGAACATCACTGTGTTGCTGGATTTTATTAAAACGGATCACTTTTGTTTTGCTTAGAATTAGATCACTATAACTGTCCCATGATTACATTTCTGCCTCTTTGGTTCCAGTTCATATTGTCCAGAATAAACTTTAGAAATTCATTCTCTAAACTACTTATGGAACTTTGATTTGACCAATCTCAATGAAGATTAATGTCTGCCATGATCATTATTGCCTTTATTGCACATTATTCCCATATTTAGTTTAGTTTAGAGATACAGCGCGGAAACAGGCCCTTCGGCCCACTGGGTCCATGCCGACCAGCAATCCCCGCATAATAACACTATCCTACACACACTAGGGACATTTTTTACATTTACCAAGCCAATTAGCCCACAAACCTGTACGCCTTTGGAGTGTGGGAGTAAACCGAAAATCTCTGAGAAAACCCACGCAGGTCACGGGGAGAACGTACAAACTCCGTACAGACAAGCAGCCGTAGTCAGGATCGAACCTGGGTCTCCGGCGCTGCATTCGCTGTAAGGACCTTTCTGTCCTGGGCTGCCTCCATTACCAGAGTTGCCTGAATTGCCATCTTTGTTCCCATTGACACTTGCGCTCTATTAAACAATTTAACATCCAGCCTTTTTAGTATTTTTAGCTGTGTAATGTCGTGACAAAAGTAAACTTATTGCTGTTGATAAGACCTTTATTTTTTTTATCCTATGAAGAAAAATAACTTATTGCGAGTCTAAAATGCTCTAATCCCTCAGCCCTCTTTCCCCCCCATCAACACATTTGTCTTTATAATGTGATATTCTGTACAGACAAACTTCAACACAAGCTTTTTAAGGAACACAGTTTTCGCATTATTAGCAGGACTACCTGCAGTTTATTATGTCATTCCTCGTGCCACTGGCCCAGTTCAAACCTGCCTGTATCTAGCAAACATCCGTAAGATTAAACCCATTCATCACCAAACGTGCTAAATTCAGGATGAAATATTAATTTAAGGCTTTGCCCATGGTCTCAAAGTAAATGTAAAAGATCCTTTAATGCTCTTGCAAAGAAGAACCCCAGGTATCCTGGCAACGGCACGGTGGCGCAGCGGTAGAGTTGCTGCCTTACAGCGAATGCAGCGCCAGAGACTCAGGTTCGATCCTGACTACGGGCGCTGTCTGTACGGAGTTTGTACGTTCTCCCCGTGACCTGCGTGGGTTTTCTCCGAAATCTTCGGTTTCCTCCCACACTCCAAAGACGTACAGGTTTGTAGGTTAGTTGACTGGGTAAATGTTAAAAATATATATTTTTAATTGTGTGTGTGTAGGATAATATGCGGGGATCGCTGGGTGGTGGCCGAAGGGCCTGTTTCCGCGCTGTATCTCTAAAAAAAAAATCTAAAATCAATCACTCTATTTTTAAATCAGCAAAATTACTATACTAGTGTTCGTGGGAGTTTGTTGTGTATAAATTGGTTGTTACATTTCATCTGTTACATTCGTGACTACACCTAACGAGAACTTTATTGGGGGGGCAAGGTGACGCAGCAGTAGGCAGTAGTTGCTGCCTTACAGCACCTGAGACCCAGGTTCGATCCTGCCGACAGGCGCTGTCTGAACAGAGTTATAGCACGTTCTCCCCGTGACCGCATGGGTTTCTCCGAGTGCTCCGGTTGCCTCCCACACTCTAAAGACGAACAGGCTTGTGGGTTAATTGGCTTCTGTAAAGATTGTAAATTGACCCTGGTATGTAGGACAATGCTAATTGCTGGTCAGTATGGATTTACTGGACCGAAGAGCCTGTTTCTGCGCTGTATCTCTAAAGTAAATGAAAGTTACGTGTACCTAGGTACAGGGAAAAGCTTTGTTTTGCATGCTGTCCAAACAGATCAGATATACAATACGTGAATACCATCAACTCCCACACTCCAAAGATGTGCAGGTTTGGAGGTTAATTGGCTTCTGTAATGATAGTAAATTGTCCCTAGTGCTAGTGTACGGGGATTGTTGGTCGTCGTGGACTCGGTGGGACAAAGGGCCTGTTTCTGCTTTGCATCTCTAAACTAAACTAAATTAAACCGTCAAAGAAACAAACGCCTGTCATTGTTCATTGACTCTCCTCCAGTGGAAGCTTCAGCCATTATCTTTGCTGTTTGTTTAGGAGGCGTGACTGAGCAAACAACACCAGTGCCGAAACCCCGGGATCGGCCACAAGCCCCGACAGAACGCGGCACGCCCGAGCCCAGGTACGTTCATCAGCCCCTTCAACTTCACACGTGTATGAGAAAGCAGCAGAATTGTTGAAGTCAACTCAACTGGCAAACGCAATGCTCGCATTTATTTCAAGGGGGTGCAGAAAACAGGGATATAATGCTCAGGCTCCAAAAGGCATTGGTCAGGCTGCATTTGGAGTATTGTGAGCAGTTGTGGGCACCATATCTGAGAAAGGATGTGCTGGCGTTGGAGAGAGTCTGGAGGAGGTTTACAAGAATGATCCCAGGAATGAGTGGGTTAACATATGATGAGAGATTGATGGCACTGAGCCTGCTGTACTCACTAGACTTTAGAAGGATGAAGGAGGGACCTCATTGAAACTTGCCGAACAGTGAAAGGCCTGGATAGAGAGGATGTTTCCACCAGTGGGAGAGTCGAGGACCAGAGGTCATAGCCTCAGAATAAAAGGACGTACCTTTAGAAAGGTGATGAGGAGGAATTAATTTTGTCAGAGGCTGGTGAATCTGTGCAATTCATTGCCACAGATGGCTGTGGAGGCCGTCAATGGATATTTTTAAGGGGGTTGACGGATTCGTGACTGGTACGGGTGCCAGGAGTTACGGGGAGAAGGCAGGAGAATGTGGTTGAGAGGGAAAGGTAGATCAACCGTGACTGAATGGCAGAGTGGACTGGATAGGCCAAATGGTCTAATTCTGCTCCGAGAACGTATGAACATTAGCAAAACCAAGGAGCTGATTGTTGATGTCGGGGAAGGAATGCTGAGGGACCGTACGCGTGTATTCATTGGTGTTGAGGAAAGACTCCACAGCTTCAGGTTCCTGGTGCACACATCTCCCATGATCCCTCCTGGGCCCAGCACTCCCATCTCATTACAAAGAAAGCTCACCAACATCTCTCCTTTCTCGGACGTTTGAGATCTGGCGTGTCACCAAATACTCCCATCAAACTCCCACAGGTATACGTGAAGCGCATACCGACTGGTTGCATCACAGGCCTGCTTCTGAAATCCCTCAATACACAGGAATTAGTGAGGCTGCAGAAAGGACTGATTTGTCCAGACCACCGTGGGTACTGGTCTCCCCACCATCAAAGGGACCTGCTGGAAGCACAACCTCGAAGGGAACTAATATCAGCAAAGACCGACACCACGTGCCCCACACTCACCTCACTGCAGCATCGGGAGGAAAGTACAGGAGCCTGAGGACTATTACCCCCATGCACATCCCCAACCACAACGCCAAACACTAAGGACTTTGCTCTATTATGGTCACTCTGCATGCTTTGGTCTTTGCACTATCATGGTCTAATTCAGTTTAGTTTAGAGACACAGCGCGGGGTCAGGGAGTGGAGTCAGCCCACCGAGTCCACAGTCCAAGACCAGTGATCCCTGCACACTCACACTATTCTACACACACCAGGGACAATTTTACATTTATGCCAAGCCAATTAACCTACAACTTGGACATCTTTGGAGTGTGGGAGGAAATGGAAAATCTTGGAGAAAACCCATGCAGGTCACGGGGAGAACGTACAAACTCCGTACAGACAAGCACCAGTAATCAGGATTGAACCCGGGTCTCTGGCCCTGTAGCGCCACCTAGGGATGGCTGATAATTTATTGGATGCAACAATAATTAATGTACAGTGTGCCTGTAAAGCTCATTAGCTGAAACGGCAATAATTCTTTCTCGCAGAAGTAAGCAATTCATTGTGTAGAAAGGAACTGCAAATGCTGGTTTATACTGAAGATAGGCACAAAGTATTGGAGTAGCTCAGCAGGGTTCAGCGAACTCACCTCAGCAGAAGGGTTCCGACCCAAAGCGTCACCCATCCTTTTCCTCCAGAGATGCTGCCTGACCTGCTGAGTTACTCCAGCACTTTGTGTTTATCTAAGAAATTCATTGGTCCAGTTTTCTATCTGTAGTCGGGAGCATTTGGCAAAGATTCTTGTTTCTTGTTTATGGTTGGGATCCGGTTATCAGATAATGTAATGTTCCATGTGTGATGCTCTGTAACTTTCTCTGTCAGACGGCCACTGCAATCCCTTCCTCAGTGACCTGTTGCGTTTGCTCAATCAACTGAAACCATTCAGCAGAGGTGCTGGTGATGCCAGTATCAGCTGCTTGCTCAGGGCAACACTGCTCCTTCTCAAACCATGCGGGTCTGGTCACGGGGAGAACGTACAAACTCTGTACAGACAAACAACTAGTCAGGATCAAACCCGGGTCTCTGGTGCTGTAAGGCAACAGCTCTACCGCCGCACCACCGTGCCTGATGTCAAACAGAACCTCAGCACATAGTGACACTTGGTACTCGCACACCCAGGGTCAATGCTCAGCTTGCCACAGTCAACACGGCACGGTGGCGCAGCGGTAAAGTTGCTGCCTTACAGCGAATGCAGCGTCGGAGACTCAGGTTCGATCCTGACTACGGGCGCCGTTGTTTCCTCCCACACTCCAAAGACGTACAGGTATGTAGGTTAATTGGCTGGGCAAATGTAAAAATTGTCCCGAGTGTGTGTAGGATAGAGTTAGTGTGCGGGGATCGCTGGGCGGCGCGGACCCGGTGAGCCGAAGGGCCTGTTTCTGCGCTGTATCTCTAAAATCTAAAAAACATAACGAGGGCCTTGAAGGAAACGTTGACCTCTTTTCTGGTAGTTTATGTATAACACTGCAGCTTTGAGGTGCAGCTGAGGTGTGGGAACGATCTTGGGTGATCGCTGCCACACATGCAGATGCCCTTGCTTTTTGCCCCTTCAACTCACCTTCTGAGGGACACGAGGACGTCGAGGGCAGGCATGAATGGACAACCAGAGTTCTGCTGCAGGAATGGAAGGGGAGCATCCACACTCAGCAGTGATGAGCTGCTTCCTCAACCAGCACCTCAAGGGATTTCAGCATCCTCAAACCCAACCCCCCATCGTGCCATAAGGTTATAGGTGATAGGAGCAGAATTGGGTCATTCAGCCCATCAAGTCTGCTCCGCCATTCAATCATGACTGATCTATCTCTCCCTCTTAACCCCATTCTCCTGCCTTCTCCCCATAACTCTGACACCCATACTTATCATGAATCTATTTATCTCTGCCGTAAAAATACCCATTGACGGCCTCCACAGCCTTCTGTGGCAAAGAATTCCACAGATTCACCACCCTCTGACTAAAGAAATTTCTCCTCATATAACATATAACTACAGCATGGAAACAGGCCTGTCCGGCCCTACCAGTCCACGCCGACCATTCTCCCTGACCTAGTCTCATCTACCTGCACTCAGACCATAACCCTCCAATCCCCTCCTATCCATATACCTATCCAATTTACTCTTAAATAATAAAATCGAGCCAGCCTCCACCACTTCCACCGGAAGCCCATTCCATACAGCCACAACCCTCTGAGTAAAGAAGTTCCCCCTCATGTTACCCCTAAACCTTTGTCCCTCAATTCTGAAGCTATGTCCCCTTGTTGGAATCTTCCCCACTCTCAAAGGGAAAAGCCTACCCACGTCAACTCTGTCCGTCCCTCTCAAAATTTTAAAAACCTCTATCAAGTCCCCCCTCAACCTTCTACGCTCCAAAGAATAAAGACCCAACCTATTCAACCTCTCTCTGTAGCCTAAGTGCTGAAACCCAGGCAACATTCTAGTAAATCTCCTCTGTACCCTCTCCATTTTGTCGACATCCTTCCTATAATTTGGCGACCAGAACTGCACACCATACTCCAGATTCGGCCTCACCAATGCCCTGTACAATTTCAACATTACATCCCAACTTCTATACTCGATGCTCTGATTTATAAAGGCAAGCATACCAAACGCCTTCTTCACCACCCTATCCACATGAGATTCCACCTTCAGGGAACAATGCACAGTTATTCCCAGATCCCTCTGTTCCACTGCATTCCTCAATTCCCTACCATTTACCCTGTACGTCCTATTTTGATTTGTCCTACCAAAATGCAGCACCTCACACTTATCAGCATTAAACTCCATCTGCCATCTTTCAGCCCACCCTTCCAAAAGGCCCAAGTCTCTCTGTAGACTTTGAAAATCTACCTCACTATCAACTACTCCACCTATCTTAGTATCATCTGCATATTTACTAATCCAATTTGCCACACCATCATCCAGATCATTAATGTAAATGACAAACAACAGTGGACCCAACACAGATCCTTGGGGCACCCCACTAGACACTGGCCTCCAACCTGACATACAATTGTCAACCATTACCCTCTGGTATCTCCCATTCAGCCATTGTTGAATCCATCTTGCAACCTCACTATTAATACCCAACGATTTAACCTTCTTAATCAACCTTCCATGTGGAACCTTGTCAAATGCCTTACTGAAGTCCATATAGACAACATCCACAGCCTTGCCCTTATCAATTTCCCTGGTAACCTCTTCAAAAAATTTTCAAGAAGATTAGTCAAACATGACCTTCCAGGCACAAATCCATGTTGACTGTTTCTAATCAGGCCTTGATTATCCAAATAATTATATATATTGTCCCTAAGTATCTTTTCCATTAATTTTCCCACCACAGACGTCAAACTAATAGGTCTATAATTGCTAGGTTTACTTTTAGAACCTTTTTTAAACAAAGGCACAACATGCGCAATGCGCCAATCTTCCGGCACCATCCCTGTTTCTAATGACGTTTGAAATATTTCCGTCATAGCCCCTGCTATTTCTGCACTAACTTCCCTCAATGTCCTAGGGAATATCCTATCAGGACCTGGAGACTTATCCACTTTTATATTCTTCAAAAGTGTCCGTACCTCCTCTTCTTTAATCCTAATTTCCATCACTACTCTACTTGTTTCGCTTACCTCACATAATTCAATATCCTTCTCCTCGGTAAATACCGAAGAAAAGAAATTGTTTAATATCTCCCCCATTTCTTCCGGCTCAGCACATAGCTGTCCACTCTGACTCTCTAATGGACCAATTTTATCCCTCACTATCCTTTTGCTATTGACATATCTGTAGAACCCCTTGGGGTTTACTTTTACATTACTTGCCAAAGCAGCCTCATATCTTTTTTTCGCTTTTCTAATTTCCTTTTTAAGATTCCTTTTACATTCTTTATATTCCTCAAAAACCTCATTTACTCCCTGCCGCTTATATTTATTGTATATCTCCCTCTTTTTCCGAACCAAGTGTCCAATTTCCCTGGAAAACCACGGCTCTTTCAAATTATTATTCTTTCCTTTCCACCGAACAGGGACATAAAGACTCTGTACTCTCAAAATTTCACCTTTAAATATCCTCCATTTCTCTATTATATCCTTTTCATAAAACAACAATTTCCATTTCACTCCTTTTAAATCCTTTCTCATCTCCTCAAAATTAGCCTTTCTCCAATCCAAAATCTCAACCCTTGGTCCAGATTTGACCTTCTCCATAATGATATTGAAACTAATGACATTATGATCACTAGACCCAAAGTGCTCCTCAACACGTACCTCCGTCACCTGACCCATCTCATTTCCTAACAGGAGGTCCAACACTGCCCCTTCTCTGGTAGGCACCTCTACGTATTGCTGCAAAAAACTATCCTGCACACATTTTACAAACTCCAAACCATCCAGCCCTTTAACAGAATGTGATTCCCAGTCTATATACGGAAAATTGAAATCACCCACAATCACCACTCTGTGCTTACTACTAATATCTGCTATCTCCTTACATATTTGCTCTTCCAATTCTCGTTCCCTATTTGGCGGTCTATAATACACCCCTATAAGTGTTGCTAAACCTTTCTCATTTCTGAGTTCCACCCAAACAGCCTCCTTAATCGAGCCTTCTAGTCTGTCCTGCCAAAGCACTGCTGTGATATCCTCCCTGACAAGCAATGCAACACCCCCACCTCTTGCCCCTCCGATTCTATCACATCTGAAACAATGAAATCCTGGAATATTTAATTGCCAATCGCAACCCTCCTGCAACCATGTTTCACTGATCGCCACAACATCATACTTCCAGATGTCAATCCAGGCTCTAAGCTCATCCACCTTTCTTACAATGCTCCTAGCATTAAAATATACACATTTAAGGGACCCATCATTTCTTATTCTCAGTTTATTTCTTTTCCCTTCTTTCTCTCCTACATATTGGGTCTGAGTGTTTCCCTTTTCTGCCTCCTGCCTCACACACTGCCTATTAGCTATCTGTGTTTGAGTCCCTCCCCCCAACCGTACTAGTTTAAAGTCTCCGCAGTTATTTTAGCAAATCTCCCCGCCAGGATATTGGTTCCCCTCGGGTTCAGATGCAACCCGTCCTTTTTGTACAGGTCATACTTCCCCCAGAAGAGGTCCCAATGATCCAGAAACTTGAAACCCTGCTCCCTGCACCAGTTCCTCAGCCACGTATTTATCCTCCACCTCACTCCATTCCTATTCTCACTATCGCGTGGCACAGGCAGTAAGCCTGAGATTATTACTTTGGAAGTCCTTTTTTTTAACTCTCTTCCTAGCCCCCTGAATTCTCCTTTCAGGACCTCTTCCCTTACCCTACCTATATTGTTGGTACCTATATGTACCACGACCTCTGGCTCCTCTCCCTCCCCTTTCAGGATATCCTGGACACGCTCAGACACATCCCGGACACCGGCACCAGGGAGGCAAACCACCATCCGGGTCTCCCGACTGCGTCCACAGAAACGCCTATCTGACCCCCTCACTATAGAGTCCCCTATTACTACTGCTCTCCTCTTCCTTTCCCTACCCTTCTGAGCAACAGGGCCGGACTCCTTGCCAGAGGCCCGGGCACCGTCGCTGCCCCCAGGTAGGCTGTCCCCCCCAACAGTACTTAAACAGGAGTACTTATTTCCAAGGGGTACAGCCACCGGGGTACTCCCTCGTCCCTGCCTCTGTTCCTTGCCCCCCCTAACAGTGACCCACTTATCTACCTCCCGTGGTCTAGGAGTGACCACCTCCCTGTAACTCCTATCTATAACCTCCTCACTCTCCCTGATCAGACGGAGGTCATCAATCTGCCGCTCCAGGTTCCTAATACGGTCCCTTAGGAGCCCCATCTCGTCACACCTGGCGCAGATGTGGATGTCTGGAAGACTATCAGACTCCCAGATTCCCCACATCTGACACCCAGAACAAAAAACTGCCCTGGCAGTCATACTCTCCAAACAAAGCCCCGCGCTCAGTTACTAAACCTACCGCCCGGCCGCTACTCCAACCGCTCCAACCACCCACCCAAAAGAACTGAGTGATCTCCTGGGAGAGGCGAAAAATCGGATAAAAAACCCAGGCCAATTTGGGAAAAAATCCGGGAAATTCCTCTCCGACCCCAAGCTAGGCGATCGAAACTAGTCCGGGAGATCACACAGGTCTTACTCCTTACAATCCCCACACAATCCCCACACAATCCCCACACAATCCCCACACAATCCCCACACAATCCCCACACACTACTTCCCAAGCAACACAGCTTGGTGCTGCTGCTGCTGCTGCTGCTTGCTGCTGCTACTGCTGATTGCTGCTGCTGCTGATTCTCCTTCCTAAAGGAGCGCCCTTTAATTCTGAGGCTATGACCTCTCGTCCTAGACTGTCCCCACTAGTGGAAACATCGGCGGCATGGTGGCACAGCGGTAGAGTTGCTGCCTTACAGCGAATGCAGCGCCGGAGACTCAGGTTCGATCCTGACTACGGGCGCTGACTGTACGGAGTTTGTACGTTCTCCCCTTGACCTGCGTGGGTTTTCTCCGAGATCTTCGGTTTCCTCCCACACTCCAAAGACGTACAGGTATGTAGGTTAATTGGCTGGGCAAATGTAAAAATTGTCCCTAGTGGGTGTAGGATAGTGTTAGTGTGCGGGGATCGCTGGGCGGCGCGGACCCGGTGGGCCGAAGGGCCTGTTTCTGCGTTGTAGGTCTAAATCTAAAATCTAAAAAAATCCTCTCCTCATCAACTCTACCCAAGCCTTTCACTATTCCGTAAGTTTCAATGAGGTGTCGTCCCCCCCCCCCCCCCCCCCTCCATCCTAAGCTCCAGTGAGTAGAGGCCCTCCCGCTGTGAAGAAACACTTGGAGTGTGAAGATCTCCAGCCTGAAGCTGCACATCCCAAGCACCACTGACTGAAAATCCCAGGCTCCAACAGTGCTACGACTCCTGCAGACTTCACACAGGATCGCAGCTGGTGTCTGCACACGCACTGACTCACATTACAATCTGTCTCACTGTCAACTCTCGATGAAACTGCACAACCCGTGATGAATCACAGTTGCCTCACCGTTTGGGTTCACGTCTTTGAGCTTCTCAAGTACAGGTATACATTGAAAACCCAAATGACCTTTAAAGGCTCGCTGAGTAACCACCTCAAATGCACCCTTATAGAATCCCCCCCCTTCTACCACCCTCTTCATCCTACCAGTTCCACAGCAGGCAGTGAAGAAAGCAAATGGCATGTTGACCTTGATAGCAAAAAGATTTGAATACAGAAGCAAGGGGATCCTACTGCAGTTGTACAGGGCCCTGGTGAGACCACATATGGAGTACTGTGTCAAGTTTTGGTCTCCTAATTTTAGGGAGGACATTCTTGCTATTGAGAGAGTGCAGTTAAGGTTCACCAGGTTAATTCCCGGGATAGCTGGACTGACATATGATGAAAGAATGGATCGACTGGGCTTGTATTCACTGGAATTTAGAAGGATGAGAGGGGATCTTATAGAAACATATAACATTCTTAAGGGATTGGACGGGGTAGATGCAGGAAAAATGTTCCCCCTGTTGGGGGAGTCCAGAACGAGGGATCACAGTGTAAGAATAAGGGGTAGGCCATTTAGGACTGAGATGAGGGGGAAAAAATTCACCCAGAGAGTTATGAATCTGTGGAATTCTCTGCCACAGAAGGCAGTGGAGGCCAATTCACTGGATGTTTTCAAGAGAGAGTTAGATAGAGCTCTTAGGGCTAACGGAAGCAATGGATACGGAATAAGGAAGGAATGGGGTACTGATTTTGGATGATCAGCCATGATCATATTGAATGGCGGTGCTGGCTCGAAGGGCCGCATGGCCTACTGCTGCACCAATTTTCTATGTTTCTATGGTCGCATCCTTGTATCCCTCTCGTGATCACTTCTTCCCCAGGCAACGAAGGGCCATTATGGGCTCCATCCTTCGTGAGGTCGTCCCCTGCTGGCCCTGATTTGTTCTGACCTTTTCTGGCCTCCAGTTTATTCCCCACTCACCCCCTCCACCTCTACTTTAAATCTGTAAAGGTTTATAAGATGCTGCCTGACCGACTGTTATACCAACATTTTGCGTTTATCTTCAGCATAAACCAGCATCTGCAGTTCCTTCCTACACGTGTAGAAACCGCGTTGCATGTCCCTTCTCTGTGGCCACACAGAACATGTCCATCTGCTGCTCACATCAATGTTCCTGTCCCTAATCAGAATGATGGGCCGTAAATTCCCTGTTCTGTTTTAATATTTATTAGCCTCCCTGCAGTCCCAAGGGACAATCCCTGATCCCAGAGAGGTGCTGATCTCTCGATTTCCTCATGAACTTTAGAGATTAAAAGGGAATCTCTTAAGTACCGAGAAAGGGAGGGAACTGAGGCAAATGCTGAAGAATTAAATTTACGTCAAGCCTAATCAGTCTTGCCTTTTAAATAAAGAAAGATGCAAAATGCTGGAGTAACATTGCAGGTCAGGCAGCATCTCTGCAGAACATGGGTCAGTGATGGTTTGGGTCAAGACCCTTCTTCAGACTTGCCTTTTAAGTGCTGATGGACCCATGACATTGTATAGTTTTTTACAATGCTTTTAATATTTCTTTTCAGTTGTCTAACTATATTTTTAAGCAATGTGATCTGGATTTACAAGTACCTTCCAATGATCCTTGCAATATCATTTGCTTTTTAACTGTCCCGACTGAGTCCAGGACTGATTGATGCATCTGTCCCCACTCACTGGATGATACATGCCTGCACTGCCACCTGCTGCCAGCAGATGCTTACTGCAGCAATACCATGGCTGCCATATTATTGACACTGATCCTTCACTGAACTTGCTGCTGCTCTTTCCATTCCCCATGCTTGCCTCATGTTCTGAGGTCTTGTCTAGCAGCATGGTAACAGACCATGCAATAGAGTGATAGATACAGAGTGATGGACACAGACCATGTAGTAGAGATAGATACAGACCATGTATCTATTAGATGCACAGAGTCTCTTGCCCAGAGTAGGGGAATCGAGGACCAGAGGACATGATGTTGTTTGTCCTTCGGGTTCGAAGATGACCATGACTTCGCTTTCAGTTGGAGGATTGGTTACTGTGGGTCCGGAAGTGACTGGTGAGGCCAATCCGGGCCCGGAAGGCACGCCCACACGTAGGACACAAGTGGATGGGTGCTGCAGTGGAAGTGGAGGTAGCCCGGGCCTTGCGCGCGGTGCGTTTCCTCTGGGCCTCTGCAGTGCGTCTGTTCTCTGCTGCACGGGCTCCTGTGGTGAGCTTGCTATGCCAGATTGGACGGTCCAGTGCAAGAGACTCCCAAGTGCTGAGGTTGATGTCCAAGTCTTTGAGGGACACTTTGAGGCAGTCCTTAAACCGTTTCTTCTGTCCACCAGAGGACATAGGTTTAAGGTGAAGGGGAAAATAATTATTAGGGATCTGAGGGGTAACATTTTTCACACAGAGGGTGGTGGGTGTATGGAACGAGCTGCCAGAGGAGGTAGTTGAGGCAGGGACTATCCCAACGTTTAAGAAGCAGTTAGACAGGTACATGGATAGGACAGGTTTGGAGGGATATGGACCAAATGTTGGCAAGTGGGACTAGTGTAGCCGGGACATGTTGGTCGATGTGGGTCGAACGGCCTGTTTCCACACTCTTTGACTCTATGTCAGAGTGATGGATATGGACAGATAATGGATAATGTGATAGATACAGACTAGGTAATAATGACGGGCTGGTCTGACCTGAAGCATCGCCTGTCCCTTTTCTCCAGAGATGCTGCCTGACCTGCTGAATTACTCCAGTATTTTGGGTCTATCTTTGGTATAAACCAGCATTTTCAGTTTATTTTTATTACATTACATAACAAAGTGACATGGATGAACCACAATAAGAGGTAATTTAATTTAGTTTGGAGATGCAGCAAGGAAGCGGGCCCTTTGGCCCACCGAGTCCACGGTGGAGGGCGGGAGGGGGAGGAGAGGGGGGCAGTGGGGGACGAGGGAGTGGGGAGGAGAGGGTGCTGCACCAATGTAGGATAGGCAACCCGAGGGGGGTGAGGGAGGAGGGGAGAGGGGAGAGGGGAGGTGGGGGTAGGGGGGAGAGGGGAGAGGGGAGGTGGAGGTACAGGGGAGAGGGGAGGGGGGAGGAGAGGGTGCTACACCAATGTAGGAATGGTTTGGGCCCAACAGATCCACTTGGTCTAGTAATTTTAAAAAATCTTGCCCTACGTCAGAATCTGAGTACAAATTCTCCAGTGTGTAGCCGGGAACCTCAGCTAGCTGAACTCACTGGAGGGCAGCTAGGAAATGGCTGAACTGCTGGCACACACCAGTTTTTGCAGCCTTCATTTTCTTCAAGCAGAACCCTGGAGAACCTCTGATTAAATTAGACAGGTACATGGAGGACAAGTTTAGAGGGAAAAGGGCTAAACGCGGGCAAGTGAGGCTAATAGAGATGGGACATGTCGTTGGTGTGTGCAAGTTGGGCCGAAGAGACTGACTCTGTGACTCAATTAGTGACCTTATTCTGAGGGGGGAAGCAAATTTCCTCTGACACATTTCCCAACATTGTCAAACAAACAATTTTCTCTTTCTGAGACGGCCCCTCAGAGTAAAGGGCGAGCTTGAGTTTAGTTTATTAGTTTACCGGGGTACAGTGAAAAGCTTTTGTCGCGTGCTAACCCAGATGAGTTGCATCCATTCCAGTTCTGTTGGTATTTGGGTGGCTAATTAGGTCATTATGGGGTCATCGTAGTCGGCCACAGTTGGGGCAGGGAGGTACAAACACAGATGCTGGTTTATGCCAAAGATAGACACAAAGTGCTGGAGTAACCTAGCGGGTCAGGCAGCATCTCTGGAGAAAAAGGATTGGTGACGTTTTAGGTCGGGACCTTTCTTCAGACTGAAAATAGGGGGTGGGGGGGGTGGGGGGTGAAGAGCTGGAGGTAAGAAAAGATCAGGACCAGCCACAAATGACCTCAGGCAGGTTGATCTTCAAAAGGAACAATGTGGGGAACTGTGGAACAAATGGGATGAAGTTACTTAATTTTAGAGAATTCATACCGCCGGGTTCGTAAGCTACCCAAGCGAAATCTGAGGTGCGGTGTCTCCAGTTTGCATGTGGCTTCACTGTGGCAGTGGAGGAGGTCCAGGACTGGAAGGTCGATAGGAGAACGGGAAGGAGAGTTGAAGTGGTTGGCAACCGGGTGATCCCATAGGCCCAGGTGGACCGAGCATAATTGTTCAGTGCAATGGTTGCCAAGACAATAGAGCAGAGCAAGATAGGCCACTCGACCCTAAAAAACGTCGTATGTCACGGTGCCATTTTAGTAGGCAGAAACTTGCTGAAACATTTAAAAAGAAAAATAACAAAAATCTGTGAATTGATAGATGAGATATATTCTGCATTTTTATGGTATCATCACACATACTGTTCCCCCAAAACACGGATTACACTGCGAGAGGCAGAGCGAACGGCGGGATTTGCTTACTAAAATGGCGGCCGTTGCGCTCCTTTGCGTACTACACTTCAGTATAGGCGATTTCAACGGGGTGTTGCTTTGAATGTTCTTACTGAGCTTCCGTGTGCTCAAGCAATTGGACAAGTTCTCGGTGTCATCTGAGATGCTACCCCTCCAATTTGAACTGCCAAGGACACCAATGGATCAACAAGGATGCTACTCTCCTCAAGGACGCTTTGAGAACCTCTGGACTCATTTCCTAATTTTTAGTTTAGTTTAGAGATACAGCGCGGAAACAGGCCTTTTCGGCCCACCGGGTCCGCGCCGACCAGCGATCCCCGCACATTAACACTATCCTACACTGACTAGGGACAATTTTTACATTTACCAAGACAATTAACCTACATAACTGTACATCTTTGGAGTGGGAGGAAACCGAAGATTACGTTGAAAACGCACGCAGGTCACTGGGAGACGTACAAACTCCATATGGACAGCACCCGTAGTCGGGATCAAACATGGGTCTCCGGCGATGCATTCGCTGTAAGGCAGCAACTCTACCGCTGCGCCACCATCACTCTTGCTCTTACCATCACTAATGTCTCCTGGAAATCCCTCGCCATCCCTGAGTTACTCTAGCAGTTTGTGTCTCTTTTTATAAACCAGCATCTGCAATTCCTTGTGTCTACAAGGATAGAGTTAAGGCAGGAAATTGTTTTACATGGTCTATATATTTTTAGGCAGAGATAGGTAGATTCTTGATTAGTTCAGGCGTCAGAGATTATGGGGAGAAGACAGGAGAATGGGGTTAGGAGGGAGAGATAGATCGGCCATGATTGAATGGCGGAGTGGACTTGATGCGCCAAATGGCCTAATTCAGAAAGACAATAGACAATAGGTGCAGGAGGAGGCCATTCGGCCCTTCGAGCTAGCATCACCATTCAATGTGATCATGGCTGATCATTCTCAATCAGTACCACGCTCCTGCCCTCTCCCCATACCCCCTGACTCCGCTATCCTTAAGAGCTCTATCTAGCTCTCTCTTGAATGCATTCAGAGAATTGGCCTCCACTGCCTTCTAAGGCAGAGAATTCCACAGATTCACAACTCTCTGACTGAAAAAGTTTTTCCTCGTCTCATTTCTAAATGGCCTACCCCTTATTCTTAAACTGTGGCCCCTGGTTCTGGACCACAGTTTAAGAATAAGGGGTAGGCCATTTGTAAAGGCTCTGGAACTAAGGGTGCCGAAAAATTGGTGAACAACCTGTATTCATCCTGCAAACTTACCTTTGTAAAAGACGTACAGGTATGTAGGTTAATTGACTGGGTAAATGTGAAAATTGTCCCTAGTGTGTGCAGGATAGTGTTAATGTGCGGGGATCGCTGGGCGGCGCAGACTCGGTGGGCCGAAGGGCCTGTTTCCGCGCTGTATCTCTAAATCTAAAATGATTGTACCACTGTCAGTGTTTACAGACAAGTACATTTAAGACCTGCATGGGTACTTTTGTCTTGTGTACGAGGTTACAAGGCACATCTTGATCCTGTCACTTCTCATATCTTTACACTTGTAATTATTTTGATTAAGATTATGCAGGATCAAAAATGTGTCTGCAGAAAGAAAATGAGATCATTTTAAGAGGAGGTGCTGTTGTGTCCTGGTCCCTGATACATTATGTGTTTCGAGCAGGAAAGGCGAAGCCAAGCCGAAAGACCCGCCGTGGCTTTTGCTGGTGAACACTGAGCCGAAGAGGAGGCCCGCCCCGCCCCGGCCTGGGAGGCGGCCTAGCCCCAGCAACCCGCAGCGGGAGACGGGCGAGAGCCGCACCCTAAACCCCTTCGAAGTGGACGATGAGGAAACAAGCGACGTGTCTGAGAAACTGACCGATACCGACCCCAAACCTACCCACCCGTGGTACGGTATTCAGACAGCTAGCAGCCCGAAGATCAGGAAACGGCCAGCACCCCCTGCACCAAATGCATCACCCTCAGGTGAGCCAGTCCACCATGTGCTGCCTGTTCACGTGGACTTTCTGGGATGTATCTGAGAAAGGATGTGTTCCTAGAAGATTATTTCCACGATTATTTGAAGTCTGGTAACTCGCAGTGACGGGGAGGCAGCTGTGGTATTTATTGTGTCGGCACGATGAACTGATGCTGGTTTACACTCAGTGCTGGAGTAACTCATCTGGTCAGGCAGCATCTCTGGAAGACGTGTAGGAAGGAACTTCAGATGCTGGTTTACACCGAAGGTAGACACCAAATACTGGAGTAACTCAGCGGGTCAGGCAGCATCTCTGGAGAGAAGGAATGGGTGATGTTTCAGGCCGGCTGCTGCCTTTCTTCATGGACCCTTCATGAGTCTGAAGAAGGGTCCGTGTCATTGAGAAGATGGACACAAAATGCTGGAGTAACTCGGCGGGGCAGGCAGCATCACTGGAGAAAAAGGATGGGTGACATTTCGGGTTGGAATCCATCGTCAGACTGTTCAGACCAAGAAGAAGGGTGCAGGAAGTCTGAAGAAGGGTCCTGATCCAAAACCACACTGATCCATGTCTTCTAGCGATGCGGTCCGACCCACTGAGTTACTCCAGCACTTTGTGTTTTTTCTATTATTTATTGGGTGTTGGACGAACGTCCCAAAAAGATGTATAATTAGTTGAGAAAATAACTATTCCTTTCCCCTCGAAAGAGTCGGCACTATATCTTTGTAGCATTGAGCAATGAGAGCATTCAGTGGAAGATATTCAGACACGTTAACGTACGCCACGTTCCACACACACCAGGACAATAAAGGCTAAATACTCCAGGTATTGGAAGTTCCGAAACAACAAAAGTAGGAAATGTTCAGCAGCTTTGGTAACATCTGTAGAGAGGACCAGAATTACATTTTGGGTCTTTCACCAGTGTAACGGCAACTTTCCGACTTTTCCAATGACTTCTTTTCCAATTGCCATTACTACATGGGGAGTCGGAGTGATCTTACTCAGACCCAACAGAACAGATCATCCAGTCGTTATTTCCAGTTTAATTAGTTGTTTATTGAAGTAGTTGTACAGACAAGGAGATGAACATACCAGACTTTCTTTACTCCGCATACAAGTTGTAGCTGGCTGCTCCGTCCCAGGTCTCAGGTCTGTCCAGTCGTTGGTCTGTCCAGGTCTGGTGAGAACTGTATGCTCTCCCTCCATGTCCCTTCTGCCCATAGATATACACCACCCTGTGCATCTAATGGCCGCCCCAAGTGTCCAAAATAATACGGCACGATATATGTAGACAAAATAATATAATATGCCAACAGTAGCTAGCCTAAAGATAAATGGCTCCTACAACCAGTAAAGTTGAGATTAAATGGATTTAAAGTGGCTTACAGAGTCACGGAGAGAGAATAAACCAAACGAGTTCTCTTCAGTGGATTTAGATTTAGATTTAGATTTAGAGATACAGCGCGGAAACAGGCCCTTCAGCCCACCGAGTCCGCGCCGCCCAGCGATCCCCGCACATTAACACTATCCTACACACACTAGGGACAATTTTTACATTTTAACCAGCCAATTAACCTACATACGTCTTTGGAGTGTGGGAGGAAACCGAAGATCTCAGAGAAAACCCACGCAGGTCACGGGGAGAACGTACAAACTCCGTACAGACGGCGCCCGTAGTCAGGATCAAACCTGAGTCTCCGGCGCTGCATTCGCTGTAAGGCAGCAACTCTACCGCTGCGCCACCGTGCCGCCCTAGTTATGATGAAATAGATGGAATGCACAAACAAATGTTGGAAGAGGGAACTCTTTACATTCCTGGAGCTTTGGAATGAATTTGGGGAGGTGTGACTCAACAGTTCAGGCAGATTGCAATCTAACAGAGTTGCATCCGTGTTCCTCACAGGAAGATAGACACACAGTGCTGGAGTAACTCAATGCGGCAGGCACATCTATTGAGGAAAATGATGGGTGATGTTTTGGGTTGGGACCCTTCTTCAGACCCGAAGCATCACCCATCCTTTTTCTCCGGAGATGCTGCCTGATCTGCTGGCGTCCAGCACTTTGTGTCTATCTTTGGTATATACCCGCATCTGCAGCTCCTTTCAGCACATCCCCATAGGAAGGTGGACACAGGATGCTGGAGTAACTCAGCGGGTCAGGCAGCATCTCTGGAGAGAAGGAATGGGTGACGTTTCGGGTCGAGACCCTTCTTCAGACTTCAGTCCCGCTGAGTTACTCCAGTATTTTGTGTCTACCTTGGATTTAAACCAGCATCTGCAGTTCTTTCCAACACATCCCCACTGGAAGGTTCACTGGTCTTTTTTGGAGAGCTTTAAAGTAATTTGGCAGGGATTTGGCCACTGGGAGGTAGTGTTGCAAGGGGAGGGGGGAAAAGCATAGAAAAGATTGGAAGAGATAAATGGAAGAGAAATAGTGTGTTTTGGAAAGGACTAATCTCAGAGTACAAGAAAACCCAAGGTTTAAGGTACATGTACAAGAGGTACATAAAAATAGGCTGCTGCAGGCAAAAATAACCACATAGAATCACACTATAGGCAGTCAACCGCTGGGAACAAGATTGTGGAGAAAACATAGAGATACAAGGGAGCAGTGGTAGAGTTGCTGCCTCACAGCACCAGAGACCCGGGTTCGATCCTGACAACGGGTGCTGTCTGTAAGGAGTCTGTACGTTCTCCCAGCGAATGCGTGGGTTTTCTCCGGGTGCTCCGGTTTCCCCCCAAACTCCAAAGACGTGTGGGTTTTGTAGGTTAATTGGCTTCAGTAAAAAAGTAGTAAATTGTCTCTAGTGTGCGGGGATTGCTGGTCGGCGTCGGCTCGGTGGGCCGAAGGGCCTGCTTCCGCATGGTATCTCGAAACTAAAACTAAACTAAAGTAGTGATAATGGGGGAAATGCAAATGTCTGTTTTGAGATGGCTCGCAATCACACAAGTGGCAAAGAAGAAGAATATCTGATGACCGTTCAGAGAAACTTTCTTGACCAGTGCATTTCTGTCTCAACAAAGGGGAGGTAGCAGTGGTGGGCTTTGGGAAATGAGCCAGGCCAACTGGAGAAACTATCAGGGGAACATTGAGGAAGTGGCCGCTGTAAATTTAGAATAACTGGAAAAGGATGTATACCACTCCACGGTAACAATAGTCAGTCTGAGAAGGAGGAGATTCAGTGGGATGATGATAAATTTAGTCTCAATAAACTGGAATCAAAGCTTGGCAGGCAAAACCTCTAAATCTCTTTGAATCGTTTAAGGTATATCTATTTTGACGGCAGTGAGGGTCAGTAACTGCCAGAGATGCACATCAGTGACCTCTTCACACTGTTCATGTTGGTTCAATAGAAGTCCAAGCATTTGGCACTGGTGTGCGCATACCTGTGTCAACATGGAACGGCTCCTAATAATGGATTCTGATAACATCAAGTCAAGTCTACTTTATTTGTCACATACATATACAAGATGTGCAGTGAAATGAAAGTGGCAATGCCTGCGGAATGTGCTTAACTACAAACAGAATAGATTTTTTTTTTTAAAGATACAACACAAAAAATAAATTAATACAGTAAATTAGTCCCTGGTGATATAAGACTTAACTGGCCTGATGGCCTGTGGGAAAAAAATCCATCTCGTCCTCTCTGTTTTCACAGCGTGACAGCGGAGGTGTTTGCCTGACCGTAGCAGCTGGAACAGTCCGTTGCTGGGGTGGTAGGGGTCCCCCATAATGTTGCTGGCTGGATCTGCACCTCCTGATGTATAGGTCCTGCAGGGGGGCGAGTGTAGTTCCCATAGTGCGTTCAGCCGAACGCACTACTCTCCGCAGAGCCTTCCTGTCCTGGGCAGAGCTGATCCCAAACCAGATTGAGATGTTGCCGGAGAAGATGCATTCTACAGCCCCAGAGTAGAAGCAATGAAGGATTCTCAGAGACACTCTGAATTTCCTCAACTGTCTGAGGTGGTAAAGGCGCTGCCTTGCCTTACTCACCAGTGCGGCAATGTGTGTTGTCCATGTCAGATCCTCTGTGATGTGGACTCCCAGGTATTTAAAGCTGCTCACCCTGTCCACTGTAATCCCATTTATCTCCAGTGGCGTGTACGTCCTCGGATGTTGAGCGCTTCTAAAGTCCACAATCAGCTCCTTAGTTTTTGTGACATTCAACATGGAATCAAAACATATCGTGCCCTGGTTTATCTCTCCTTAAACAGAGTGGAGTACGATGAAATAGATGGTTTTCGCGAACATCAGTAATTTCCACACGACCGCACGTGATACCAAGTTAAACTGATCTCATCTGCCTGCACGTGATCCATATCCCTCTATTCCCTGCACTTCCACGGGCTTATCTGTAAGCCTCTTAAATACCACTATCACATCTACCTCCACCACCACCCATGGCAATGCATTCTGGCTTTGCCCGGAAGGAGGGAGGATAAGGGGGTTGAGGGGGATGAAATGGGGGGGGGGGGGAGAGTAGGGGGGGTGGAGGAGATGGGGATGGAGAGGAGGGAGGATAAGGGGGGTTTAGGGGGATGGAGTGGGGGGGTAGGGGAGGGGGGAGGAGGAAGGGCGGAGGGGGGGAAAGGAGGGAGGGAGGGGGAATGGAGGGAGGGGAGGAGGGAGGATAAGGGGGGATGGAGTGGGGATGAGTGGTTGGAGGGGGAGAGGGGAGGCCTCGCTTTAACGGGCCTCTTTATAATGGATTTTGGTTATAGCAGACAGACCTACCGTCGGCTGCCCCGCGCCACTCCCGGCAGCTTGCAGCATTGGCTGCCCCGTGACACCCCCGGCTCACGCCGCTTCCAGGCCACACAGCCTACTGATCACCGCCGACCCTCCGTCCGCCCACGGGCCGCGACCTTTGACTCCGCCGATCCTCTCCTCTCCCCTCAGGGCCGACAACTCACCTGGATTCCAGGCCCAGTTTCGGACCGAGAGTCTGAAGAAGGGTCTCGACCCAAAAAGTCACCTATCCTTGTCCTCCAGAGACGCTGCTTGACCTGCTGAGTTACTCCAGCATTTAGATTCCTTTTGTATATCAACCAGCAACTGCAATAGTTTGTTTCTGCTGCTTATATAATGACAATCTCTTACTCAGTTACCCGGCTACAATCGGTGATAATGAACACCCCTTCCCCTCCACCTTGTGTTCCATTATAACGAGGGTTTACTGTACTTCACTTCAGCTGGTCATCATCAGATTGTGGGGATTTGACTATACCTAATCTAGTTTGTTCAATTTCTTGCGTTTATTTTAATTTCTCTTCTGTGTCTGTTATTTTATATTCATCCTTTCCTGGCAAAATCCATCCTCAGACATTCCCATAATAAGATTATGTAAGATTTTAGCAAAGTAGACACTAAAGACTGACATTGAAAAAGTTGTTGAGTATTTAAACAGTAATAATAGTTCCAGTCTTCCTACAGAGGCTCTCCACAATGTGTTAAATGGTACTATGTGATTATACATAGTGGGAATGCTAATTATTATGTGTAGGAAGGAACTGCAGAAGCTGGTTTAAACCGAAGATAGACACAAAATGCTGGAGTAACTCAGCAGGTCAGGCAGCATCTCTGGAGAGAAGGAATGGGTGACATTTCGGCTCGAGACCCTTCTTCAGACTGATGAGAATTATGCTAAAAAAAATGCTAATTATTGTTCCTGACTGAATTGCATTTGAACACTTTAACAGAAGTCAAGTCAAGTCAATTGTATTTGTATAGCACATTTAAAAACGTTGACCAAAGTGCTGTACATCAGTTCAGGTATTAAGAAAGAAGAACATATTTATTAGTTGAATTATTAAATAATCATCACAGTTAACTTGAAGACGGACACAAAAAGCTGGAGTAACTCAGCGGGTCAGGCAGCATCTCTGGAGAGAAGGAATGGGTGATGTTTGAAGGGTCTCCACCCGAAACAATTCTCCAGAGATGCTGCCTGTCCCACTGAGTTACTCCAGCATTTTGTGTCTGTCTTTGGTTTACACCAGCATCTGCAGTTCCTCCCTTCACACAGCATTTAACTTTATATATTTATTTCATTCCTGAACTTTAAATGCAAATCGAGTTATCAATCTCTTTCAGCCCAGCGCTCTGTCCTCACCCACACCCCAACAACCAGCCCTTCCCCTTCCCTCAGCATGGAGAGCATTCCAGGGAGCTCCGCAAAGTCTACTCCAGAACTACGCAGGAGGTTTGAGGACAGCCCTGGCAGGAGCCCAGAGGGCGAGGCTCCAGAGGTGACCAGTGAGGCTCCAGAGGTGACTATTGAGAGCCCAGCTGTGGCTAGTGGGAGCCCGGAATTGGCTGGCACAAGTCCAGCAGACAAGACTCCAGAGACGTCCGGCGAAACTCCAACGGTGGCCGGCGGGATCCCGGAGGCGGCTAGTGAGTGGCCAGCAGTGACCGTCACGAGCCCGGAGTTGGCTAGTGGGAGCCCAGCAGTGACCGTCACGAGCCCGGAGTTGGCTAGTGGGAGCCCAGCAGTGACCGTCACGAGCCCGGAGGTGGCTAGTGGGAGCCCAGCAGTGACCGCCACGAGCCCGGAGGCGGCTAGTGGGAGCCCAGCAGTGACCGTCACGAGCCCGGAGGTGGCTAGTGGGAGCCCAGCAACCAAAGAGTCCAGCACAACATCTAATGAAGGACCAGTGCCACTCGGCTATCACCGACCTCCCCCTAAACCTCCCGCTTCCCCACGTCATCCATCTCCTGAACCCAACAGATTAAAAGCTGCCGGCTATGACCAGCCAAAGGTAGGTGTGGTGATGGTGCATCATTAAATAAAGAATAAATGAAAATGTTCAGCTTATCTGAGAGAGACAGAGGGAATTTATAAAGGATGGATCGTGCCTGTTGAATCTGGTTTCGTTTCTCTGGAGAGATGAATAAAAATGCGTGGACAGAGGAATGGAAATAAATGTGGGCTTGTCTAGTTTAGTTTAGAGACCTTCGGCCCACCGAGTCTGCATTGACCAGCGATCCCCGTACACTAACACTATCCTACACACACTAGGGACAATTTACAACTATACCAAGCCAATTAACCTACGAACCTGCACTTCTTTGGAGTGTGGGAGGAAACCGGAGATAATAATAACAATATATTCCTTTATTCGTCGCACACTGGGGAAATTTACAGTGTTACAGCAGCAAAGTGGACAGCAAGAGATCATTCATTATAAATAAAAGTAAAGACAAGGATAAATTGTATTCCTTAGCTGTTACTGTTGACTCGTCTGCTGGGAGCAGTGCTGGTTGTGCAGTCTCACAGCAGCGGGTAGGAAGGACCTCCTATATCTCTCCTTCACGCACTTGGGGTGAAGGAGTCTGTCACTGAAGGAGCTACTCAGTGCAGTGACAGTGTCCTGTATGGGGTGGGAGTCGTTGTCCAGCAGCAATGTTAACTTTGCCATCATCCTCCTCTCTCCCACCGCCTGCACTGAGTCGAGGGGCAGGCCTCCATTGACTTGGCCTCCACAGCTGCCTTTGGCAATGAATTCCACAGATTCACCACCCTCTAACCAAGGAGCACCTCCTCATCTCCTTTCTAAAAGTACACCCTATCATTCTGAGGCTGTGGTCTCTGGTCTTAGACTCTCCCACAATGTGGACGGATGTTTAGATTGCAAAGGCATTACCTGATGAAGCACTGGGTAAATTGCCGGAAGCTCAGTTTAGTAATCCTGAGTTCTGACTACAACCACGCGATTATCACCGAGACTCTACTTCCAGAGCATCTCCCCATTCTGTACTGCCTCCGCTCATCAGCTCTGAAACTTCTCATTCCTTTGCTACATCCACGATTGACTGTTCCAATGTGTTCCTGGCCATCCTTTGCCATTTTACGTCACAGCTGTGAGATTATGCCGTGCTGTGCCTGCACCTTAATTAGTACCGAGTCCCATTCATCCATCTTGCTTGCTGACTGCGGCTGCTGCCAGTTCGCAGAAGCAGGTTCGTAATTCAGAGTGCAGTGTTTTTCAGTCTCGGCACTGATCCTGGGGAGTGCGGTCAATCTGAAAGTTGATCTTTAGCCCGCGTGGACATGATGGCCTTCCAGCGCTGTAAATGTGTATGAGTCACAACTTCAAGATCTTCCACTCAGCCTGTGCCTGCCTCCAAACTCAGCCCCTTCTGATTCGACGTTTCTTATTTGAATGAAGGGGTGGTGCAGCGGTCGAGCTGCTGCCTTACAGCCCCAGAGACCCAGGTTCGATCCTGTCTACGGGTGCTGTCTGTACAGAGTTTGTACGTTCTCCTTGTGACCGCGTGGGTTTTCTCCAGGTGCTCTAGTTTTACTCCCACACTCCAAAGACGTACAGGTTTGTAGGTTAATTAGCTTCGGTAAAGATTGTAAATTGTCCCCCGTGTGTAGGATAGTGCCGGTGTACGGGCTGACCCCTGTTCCCTGTACTAACGTTGTATTTAACTTTCATATGTGCAGCTTGATCAAGTGCAGGTGACGTTGACAATTCTTGTTGTAGACATATAATGTTCAGAAGAAGTTGGATCTCACTATAGGGGGTTCTTGGATTTAGGTTTACTATTGTCACCAAGGTTCGGTGAAGAGCTTTGTCCTGCATGCTATCTGACCAGACCAGACAATACTATGCGTAAATACAATCAAGCCAAACTCAAGTACGACATGTAGAGTAAAGAGGAAGATAGAGTACAGAGATAGGGTGGTGCAGCGGTAGAGTTGCTGCCTTACAGCGAATGCAGCGCCGGAGACCCGGGTTCCATCCCGACTACGGGTGCTGTCTGTATGGAGTTTGTACGTTCTCCCCGTGACCTGCGTGGGTTTTCTCCGAGATCTTCGGTTTCCTCCCACACTCCAAAGATGTACAGGTTTGTAGGTTAATTAGCTTGGTAAATGTAAAAATTGTCCCTGGTGGGTATAGGGTAGTGTTAGTGTGCGGGGATCGCTGGTCGGCGCGGACCCGGTGGGCCGAAGGGCCTGTTTCCGCGCTGTATCTCTAAACTAAACTAATATAGTTCTCCGCATTGGAGCACGCCAATTCCATAGCCAAAGTCCAATGTCTGCAATGGGGTAGAGGCTCATGGATGGACCATTCGGAAGCCTGGTAACAGAGGGGAAGAAGCCGTTCCCCAGGCTGGAAGTGTACGCTTCTCTGTCTTCTGCCTGATGGAAGGGGGCGGAGGAAGGAATGATCGGGGTGGGAGAATTCTTTTGAGTTATGTTGCCTGCTTTTCTGAAGCTGCATGAAGTATCGATGGAGTCGATGGTGAACGCCTGATCTGTGTGATGGACTGGGCTGCATCCACAGCTCTCTGCAATTTCTTGGTCAGAGCTGTTCCCAAAGCAAGCTGTGATGCAAGCCGACAGACAGTAGGCTTTCTACGGTGCATCTGTACATGTTTGTAAGTGTCTTTGGAGGCATGCTAACTTTTCTCATTCTGCGTAAATCAAAGGTTCTCTTCCAACTGTCCCGTGACTCTGACTCGTGCTTGCCAAGCGCCGACTGGGACTAACAAATTGGCTTTGTGTGTCTCATGTAATATGTCAGGACATTGGAAAGGCGTGATAAGCGAGCTTTGTTAGCCGATTCATGAGGCTAATCGGATCTCTCCCACGCATTCGCGCAACCTTTGATCAGAAAATTAAATGTTCTTTTTGCAGTCGTCTTGCAAAGAAAATCCATTTGACAGAAAATCCTCCCCGGCCGGAGGTATGGCCCCACTCAGACCACGGAGAGGGCCGAAGCCAGCCCGCCCTCCGGCACCAGGCCACGGGTTCCCACTCATCAAACGCAAGGTAGGTACAAATCAGGGCTTCCAGCAGTCACACCTTCCCTCTAAGATCATAAGTGATCGGAACAGAATCTGGTCCACTCGTCCCTTCCTACCCAAACCACCCCATCCCCGGGCACTTTCCCCTGCAACCGCACGAGATGCAACACCTGTCCCTTTACCTCCCCCCTCAACTCTATCCAAGGACCCAAACAGTCTTTCCAGGTGAGACAGAGGTTCACCTGCACCTCCTCCAACCTCATCTATTGCATCCGCTGCTCCAGATGTCAACTTCTTTACATCGGCGAAACCAAACGCAGGCTCGGCGATCGTTTCACTCAACACCTTCGCTCAGTCCTAATTAACCAACCTGATCTCCCGGTGGCTGAGCACTTCAACTCCCCCTCCCACTACCAGTCTGACCTTTCTGTCATGGGCCTCCACCAGTGCTATAGTGAGGCCCACCGGAAATTGGAGGAACAGCACCTCATATTTAGCTTGGGCAGCGGTGTGAACATTGACTTCTCCAACTTTAGATAGTTCCTCTGTCCCTCTCTTCCCCTCCCCCTTCCCAGATCTCCCTCTATCTTCCCGTCTCCACCTATATCCTTCCTTTGTCCCGCCCCCTGACATCAGTCTGAAGAAGGGTCTCGACCCGAAACGTCACCCATTCCTTCTCTCCTGAGATGCTGCCTGACCTGCTGAGTTACTCCAGCATTTTTTGAACAGAATTAGGCCACTCAACCCATCAAGTCTACTCTGCCATTCAATCATGGCTAGACACAAAAAGCTGGAGCAACTCAGCGGGACAGGCAGCATCTCTGGAGAGAAGGAATGGGTGATGTTTCAGGTCGAGACCCTTCTCTGAAGAAGTACCACTCTGCCACCCGGCCCGATTCTATGTCCTTGTGTTGCTTAATTGGAAGCAAATCCTTCTACAACTTCTTCAGGGAAGTGTCCCGACCCAAAACGTCACCCATTCCTTCCCTCCGGAGATGCTGCCCGTTCAGCTGAGTTACTCCAGCTTTTTGTGTCTATCTTCGGTTTAAACCAGCATCTGCAGTTCCTTCCTACATAAGACTAAGAGTCTCGTCTAGTTGATCATAATGTTTAACCATAAAGAGAAAATCCTATTGAACATGAATTAATTTGTCAAACCATCTTTGGTGCCAGTGTCTGTGATAAAACAGAAGTTAGAGGCAATCATGCGTTTATAAAATCCAGACACAGCAAAGATTGGAGCATGCTTAAAGAAAAATCACAATTCAAAATTAAAAATAGAACGTTTACAAAGGATACAGGGGATAAAAAAGGAGGTGAAGTGGCAGAGCTCAACAGAAGAGAAAAGGATCAATAATAGAAGCAAATTTGTATAGGGCCCTGGTAAGACCACATCTGGAGTATTGTGTGCAGTTTTGGTCTCCTAATTTGAGGAAGGACGTCCTTGCTATTGAGGCAGCGCGGCGTATGTACACGACGTTAATCCCTGGGATGGCGGGACTGTCATATGAGGAAAGATTGGAAAGACTGGGCTTGTATTCACTGGAGTTTAGAAGGATGAGAGGGGATCTTATAGAGACGTATAAAATTATAAAAGGACTGGACAAGCTAGATGCAGGAAAAATGTTCATAATGTTGGGGGAGTCCAGAACCAGGGACCATAGTCTAAGAATAAAGGGGAGGCTATTTAAAACTGAGGCGAGAAGAAACTTTTTCACCCAGAGAGTTGTGAATTTGTGGAATTCTCTGCCACAGAAGGCATTGGAGGCCAATTCACTGGATGGATTTAAAAGAGAGTTAGATAGAGCTCTAGGGGCTAGCGGAATCAAGGGATATGGGGAGAAGGTAGACACGGGTTACTGATTGTGGATGATCAGCCATGATCACAATGAATGGCGGTGCTGGCTTGAAGGGCCACATGGCCTCCTCCTATTTTTTTACTATGTAACACAGCAAACCGCCCCCAACTCATGTAGTAGTCGGAGAATGGGGGGGGGGGGAATATGCAAACAAATTAAGGAAATTAGTAAAAAATGTTAAATAAGAATGAGGAATTTTAATTACTTAAGACAATAAGACATAGGGGGAGAATTAGACCATTCGGCCTATCGAGTTGACTCCATCATTAAGTCGTGGGTTATCGATTTTCCCCTCTACCCCAATCTCCTGCCTTCTCCCCGTAACCTTTCACGCCCTTGCGAATCAAGAACCTATCAATCCCTGCTTTAAAAATACCCAAAGACTTGGCTCCACTGCCGTCTGTGGCAGTGATTTCCACAGATTCACCAGTGTTTCCACAGATACACTAGGCTTGTATACACTGGAATTTAGAAGGATGAGAGGGGATCTTATCGAAACATATGATTATTAAGGGGTTGGACACGTTAGAGGCAGGAAACATGTTCCCAATGTTGGGGGAGTCCAGAACCAGGGGCCACAGTTTAAGAATATGGGGTAGGCCATTTAGAACGGAGATGAGGAAAAATCTTTTCAGTCAGAGAGTTGTAAATCTGTGGAATTCTCTGCCTCAGAAGGCAATGGAGGCCAATTCTCTGAATGCATTCAATAGAGAGCTAGATAGAGCTCTTAAGGATAGCGGAGTCAGGGGGTATGGGGAGAAGGCAGGAACGGGGTACTGATTGAGAATGATCAGCCATGATCACATTGAATGGTGGTGCTGGCTCGAATGGCCGACTCCTGCACCTATATTCTATTGTCTCTGCCGAAGGAAATTCCTCCTCATCTCCAGCTTAAAGGTACGTCCTCTTATTCTGCGGCTGTCTGTGCCTTCCGGTCTTGGACTCTCCCCCTGCCAGAAAAGTCTTCTCCTCTAACTGGAAGCACGTGTGACCTTGTTTGATTTCGCTGATCTTTTTCTCGTCCACTGTGGCCATCGACCAGGTGCACGCAAACCAGTACATTCCCGAAGAGAGTATCCAAGGGGAGCTGGAAAACCTGGAGCTGCGGCTGGACGAGCTGGAGCTCCGCGGGGTGGCTCTGGAGCAAAAACTCCGCAACTGCGAAAACGGTGAGTCCAGCAAACACTCCCTGAGCCGGGCCGGGAACGTGGGCCGGGCCGGGAACGTGGGCTGAAGGACTCGCGTGGAAGGGCAGCTTTAGAGTTGTCGAAGTACAGGGAAAGGGGCGGCCTGTTTCTGGGTGCCAAGCTCCCGTGCCCAACCGTATGATGACTAGTCCTTCAGCTCACTGCGGATGAGGGATCAGCATTGAACGTATCGAGGGGATAACTCTCCTACTGTTCAATGACGTTGAATGAATGAATGAATGAATACATTTATTGGCCAAGTATGTACACATACAAGGAATGTGCCTTGGTGCTCCGCTTGCAAGTAACAACACGAACATACAGTAAACAATAAAGCATCAAACATTAAGAGTACAACATTACGGTTTAAACATGTCAGTGAAATAAACCAAAGCAAAAAGAGACTGCAGACCTTTGGCTGTTGAGTAGAGCTACTACTCGCGGAAAAAAAGCTGTTTTTATGTCTGGCTGCGGCTGCTTTGACCGTCCGGAGTCGCCTTCCAGAGGGAAGTGCTTCAGAGTTTGAGGGGTCAGAGATGATCTTGCCCGCTCGCTTCCTGTAGCCCGGGCAAGTGGACAGGGCCTCGGTTTAATCTCCGCAGATGGCCATCCAGTGTTTATGTCAGTCCGGAGATGACGGCCTACATTGACGTGTTCAAATCCCTGGTCTCGGGCTTGGATATAGAATTTTCTGTACGTCAGGAAATGGAACCAATAGGAGGATATAGACAATAGACAATAGGTGCAGGAGTAGGCCATTCAGCCCTTCGAGCCAGCACCGCCATTCAATGCGATCATGGCTGATCACTCTCAATCAGTACCTCGTTCCTGCCTTCTCCCCATACCCCCTCACTCCGCTATCCTTAAGAGCTCTATCCAGCTCTCTCTTGAAAGCATCCAACGAACTGGCCTCCACTGCCTTCTGAGGCAGAGAATTCCACACCTTCACCACTCTCTGACTAAAAAAGTCCATATATATATATGGGTATTTGTGAGTGCGTGTATATCTACATTCATTAAAAGGCTTGGATAGTGGATGTGGGAGAGTCTAGAACTAGAGGTCATAGCTTCAGAATTAAAGGACGTTCTTTTAGGAAGGAGATGAGAAATTTATTTAGTCAGGGGGCAGTGAATCTGTGGAATTCTTTGCTAAAGAAGGCTGTGGAGGCCAAGTCAGTGGATATGTTTAAGGCAGAGATAGATAGATTCTTCATTAGTACGGGTATCAGAGGTTAAGGGGAGAAGGCAGGAGAATGGGGTTAGGAGGGAGAGCTAGATCAGCCATGATTGAATGGCGGAATAGACTTGATGGGCCGAATGGCTTAATTCTACTCCTATTCCTTATGACCTTGTACGCCCACTGAACCTTTTTTTCTCTCGTTTATGATATTGTTTACAGGGGGGGGGGGAGGGGGACAGGGGAGAGGGGGGAGGAGGGGGAGGGGGAGGGAGCAAGGGCACTTGAAGTTAGATAATTCAAGATTCAATTTATTGTCACATGTACCAATTAAGGTACAGTGAAATTTCAGTTACCATACCGCCACACTAAGTAAATTTAACATAAACATCCACTACACTGAACTCCACATTTTTAGATTTTTAGATTTAGATTTAGAGATACAGCGCGGAAACAGGCCCTTCGGCCCACCGGGTCCGCGCCGCCCAGCGATCCCCGCACATTAACACTATCCTACACACACTAGGGACAATTTTTACATTAACACCAAGTCAATTAACCTACAAACCTGTACGTCTTTGGAGTGTGGGAGGAAACCGAAGATCTCGGAGAAAACCCACGCAGGTCACGGGGAGAACGTACAAACTCCGTACAGACGGTGCCCGTAGTCGGGATGGAACCCGAGTCTCCGGCGCTGCATTCGCTGTAAGGCAGCAACTCTACCGCTGCGCCACCACGCCGCCCGTTTCCCACATATTCATACTGCTAGCTGTACACGAAGCTTGGGGACTTGGGCTGGGACCACACAGAAGTACAGATCAGGCTGTGTCACGTCACCTGTCAGCATGCGGTTTACATTTGCATCTCCAGATGACGACGAGGATGATCTTCTGGTCGACTGGTTCAAACTGATCCATGAGAAGCACTTGCTGGTTCGCCATGAGTCTGAGCTAGTGTACACGTGAGTGCTTCGTGTCTGTCTGTGTGCTGGTTCAGGACCTCCTGCCCTGCAGCGCTCTGTCCCCTCTATAGCTGGCCTTTTCCCCGCCGATCCTCTCTGCCCCCCCCTTCCCTCTGCGCCCCTCTGCCCCCCTCCCTTCTGTCCCCTCTGCCCCCCCTCCTCTCTGCTCTCCCTCTTCTCTCTGCCCCCCCCTCTTCTCTCTGCCCCCTCGTCTCTCTGCCCCTCTTTGCTCTGTCCCTCTTCGCTCTGTCCCCCCTCTTCTCTCTGCCCCTCCTCTCTGCTCCCCCCCTGCTCTCTGCTCGCCCCACCTCTCTGCTCCTCCCTGCCTCTCTGCTCGCCCCTCCTCTCTGCCCCCCTCTCCTCTCTGCCCCCTTCCACTCTGCTCCCCCCCGCCTCTCTGCTCCGACCCTTCTCTTTGCCCCCCCTCCTCTCTGCCCCCTCTTCTCTCGCCTCCCCTCTCTGCTCCCCCTCCTCTCTGCTCCCCCCCTCCTCTCTGCTCCCACCCTCCTCTCTGCTCCCACCCTCCTCTCTGCCCCCTCCTCTCTGCCCCCTCTTCTCTCTCCTCTCCTCTCTGCCCCCCTCCTCTCTGCCCCCTCTTCTCTCTGCCCACCCCCCCCTTCCACTCCTCCTCACACGCCCTCTGTTGAATCACGGAGCGATCTAATGTTGTAGTTTGACAAGAGCTGTTTGTTGACACTTCAAGTAGACATGGCTGAGAGCCTTTCTCTTTGCTGCCCCTCACTCTGACATCCAGGGTAATGTGATTCCTCTCTCAATCCTCAGCTTTAAGCAGCAGAACCTGGAGGAGCGGCAGGCCGACGTGGAGTATGAACTGCGCTGTCTTCTCAATAAACCAGGTCAGTGTCTGCTGCACGATGACCCCCGGCCTTGCTGACCACAGCCCAGCGTCTTCACGCTGATCACTGATCATCTCAGGCTGATCAGAACTGCCCGATCACAGCTCCAGCCCCCACAGACTGATCACTGACCCAACCACTGCTAACCACTGCCCCAACTCCCTCAGGCTGATCACTGATCACCACACACTGACCAGGACCACACGGTCACAGTCCCAGCCTCCTCACGCTGATTTAGACTTTACTTTCGTTTAGAGTCCGCACCAACCAGCGATCCCCGCACACTAACACCATCCTCCACACTAGGGACAACTTACAATTTTTACCGAAGCCAATTAACCTACAGACCTGTACGTCTTTGGAGAGTGTGGGAGGAAACCGGGGGAAAAACCCGCGCAGGTCACGGGGAGAACGTACAAACTCCGTACAGACAGCACCCGTGGTCAGGATCGAACCCGGGTTTCTGGCACTGTGAGGCAGCAACTCTACCGCTGCGCCCCTGCGGGGACCTGATCACCTCCTCGGATAGTTCCTCTGTCCCTCTCTTCCCCTCCCCCTTCCCAGTTCTCCCACTATCTTCCTGTCTCCACCTATATCCTTCCTGTGTCCCGCCCCCCTGACATCAGTCTGAAGAAGGGTCTCGACCCGAAACGTCACCCATTCCTTCTCTCCTGAGATGCTGCCTGACCTGCTGAGTTACTCCAGCATTTAGAGAAATAAATACCTCTCATGCTGATCACTGACCCTGGGCAATCCGACCGCACCCTCCTCCTAAGGCTGATCACTGACCCTGGGCAACCCGACCGCAGCCTCCGCCCCATCAGGCTGGTCACTGCCGCACGTACCTGTGTCTCTGCAGAGAAAGACTGGACGGACGAGGATCGGGGCCGGGACGCGGAGCTGATGCAGGAGCTGATTACCGTCATTGAGCAAAGAAACGCCATCATCAACAGCCTGGATGAAGACAGACAGAGGTAAGGTGCAGAATAAATGAGGTTATGGTGGCGGGGGACAGAGCTTGGTGAGTGCGTACAGCACGATGGAGCATAAAGTAGTATAAGAAAATAACTGCAGATGCTGGTACAAATCGATTTATTCACAAAATGCTGGAGTAACTCAGCAGGTCAGGCAGCATCTCTGGAGAAAAGGAATGGGTGACGTCTCGGGTCAGAACCCTTCTTCAGAATGAAAGAAGAAAAATTAAAAAAAATGAACCAATCCTTCTCTCCAGAGATGCTGCCTGACGCGCTGAGTTACTCCAGCATTTTGTATCTTTCTCTCCTGATGGCTGATGTTTTGGATTGTTGTTTTCTGGGACATTGGAGGTTGAGGGGAGACCTGATAGGAGCATCTCAGATTGGGAGAGGCACAGCTATGGTGGAGAGTTGGAACCTTTATCCCCAGGTGGAAATGCCAAAGTCTAGAAAGTGTAGCTTTAAGACGAGAGGAGGAGGGTTTAATGGATGTGTGCAGGGCAAGATGTTTACACCGTGATGGGTATCTGGAACACGCAGCAGAGGTAGCGGTGGTGGAGGCACTAGATGATAGTGGCATTTAAGAGGCTTTTCGATAGACGTGGGGATATGCAGAGAATAGAGGGGTGTGGATCACATGCAGACAGGGGACATTAGTTTAATTTAGCGTCATGTTCTGCATGCCATTGTGGACCGAAGGGCCTGTTCCTGTGCTGTACTGTGTTCTGTTCTATGATAGTGGGATATGGTTTCCTGTCAGCATGTAGTGGAGTATAAACCTCCTGTGGGATTCAGGTGTAGGGTAATGAGTGCCTTTAGGGTGGTGCAGAGGTAGAGTTGTTGCCTTACAGCACCAGAGACCCGGGTTCCATCCTGATTGCGGGCGCTGTCTGTACGGAGTTTGCACGTTCTCCCCGTGACCGCGTGGGTTATCTCCAGGTGCTCCGATTTCCTCCCATATGTATCACTCTATGAAGGGCCTGTTTCCACACTGTATCACTCTATGAAGGGCCTGTTTCCACACTGTATCATTCTATGAAGGGCATGTTTCCACACTGTATCATTCTATGAAGGGTCTGTTTCCACACTGTATCACTCTATGACTCTGTGAAGGGCCTGTTTCCACACTGTATCGCTATAACTATGAAGGGCCTGTTTCCACACAGTATCACTCTATGAAGGGCCTGTTTCCACACTGTATCACTCTATGAAGGGCCTGTTTCCACACTGTATCACTCTATGACTGTGTCGGTGGCATATTTCCTGGAACAGATTAGCGCCAGATTGCGGGGTGTATTTACTGTCTAGAAACGATGAAGAGAATCCGTGGAAACAACATAGGAGGCGGATTGTTTGTTACAGGCGTTTGGCCTGGATGTGAGGGAAAAGGATGTGGCAGGGAGAGTGATAGTGTCCTGAGGGTAATAGGTTCAGTACAGCAAGTACAATCTTCCTGAGGATAACTGGCCAGGATAGTGGCTAGACATCCATTATGTGAACAGAGCAGGGTGCTGGGGAGAAGGTGCCTGGAATGGCACACGCAGGCTGTGGAATCTTGTAGTGTAGAAAGGAACTTTAGATGCTGGTGTACATCGAAGAAAGACACAAAATGCTGGAGTATCTCAACCGGTCAGGCAGCATCTCTGGAGAAAAGGAATAGGTGACGTTTCAGGTCGAGACCTTCAGAGTCTGCAGAACGGTCTCAACCCGAAATATCACCTATCACTTTTCTCCAAAGATGCTGCCTGAGGCGTTGAATTACTCCAGTGTTTTGTGTCTGTCTATCATGATACAGCGGGGAAACAGGCCCTTCAGCCCAACTTGCCCACACCGACCAACATGTCCCCTCTACACTAGTCCCACCTGCCCGCGCTTGGCCCATATCCCTTTAAACCTGTCCTATCCATGTAACGTCGCCCGTTCCTTCTGTCCAGAGATGCTGCCGGTCCCGCTGAGTTACTCCAGCATTTTGTGTACGGTTTAAACCAGCATCTAAAGTTCCTTCCTACACTATCCATGTACCTGCCTAAATGTGACTACCTGCCTCAACTCCCTCCTCCGGCTGTTGGGCATAGAGTTCCTGCAGATGATGAGACAACGTGTGGTGTGGGACTGTCGGAGGATGCTGAGAGGCACCCTGACACAGTTCACTTCAGTTTATTGTCGCGAATACCAAGGTACAGTGAAAAACCTTTATCACGTGTTATCCAGTCTTAGTTTTAGTTGTAGAGATACAGCGTGGAAACAGGCCCTTCAGCCCACAGGGTCCGTGCCGACTAGCAATCCCCCCACATTCACACTATCCTACACGCACTGGGGACAATTTGTACATTTACTAAGCCAATTAACCTACAAACCTGCACGTCTTTGGAGTGTGGGAGGAAACCGAAGATCTCGGAGAAAACCCGCGCAGGTCATGGGGAGAACGTACAAACTCCATACAGACAGCGCCCGTAGTCGGGATGGAACCCGGGTCTCCGGCGCTGCATTCGCTGTAAGGCAGCAACTCTACCGCTGCGCCACCGTGACCGCCCTAAACTCAGCGGATAGACAATGCGTGATTACAATTGAGCCATTTTCACTGTGCACAGATACATGACAAGCAGGTCTGAGAGAGAAACTGAAGGTAGATTTTCACATTTCTGTCTTACAGAGAGGAAGAGGAAGATAAGTTGCTGGAGTCAATGATTAAAAACAAAGGTAAGATTATCATTTACATTCAATGTCAAGCAGAGGAGGTTTCGTTGAGCATTTCAGTTTGTTTCAACACCACACTAATTCTACCTTTATCTTTGCTCCTTTTCCCCTCTGAGGACAAGAGCAGAATAATTGGCCTGAATGGTTTGTCTGAAATTGGGAGAAAGGCCTGGTATGGGGAGGGGTCTTCCTGAAATGGCCAGGTCGTTCTCTCCTGTTAACCAAGTCCTGGGTCACCTTTGTGCCATCGTGTCCTGACTTTGACTTGTGTCTTCCCCTCCCTTCACAGCGGGACTATTTAACAATGGTCACAGTTTACCTTTCGTGTTGACATTGACTGCCTTTGGAAATGTTTTTGTTTAGTTTAGAGATGCAGCGCAGAAACAGGCCCTTCGGCCCACCGAGTCCGCACCGTCCAGCGGTCCACGCACACCAATGCGATCCTACGCACACCAGGGACAATTTACACATACACCAAGCCAATTAACCTACAAACCTGCACGTCTTTGGAGTGTGGGAGGAAACCGAGTATCTCGGAGAAAACCTACGCAGGTCACGGGGAGAACGTACAAACTCCGTACAGACGGCGCCCGTAGTCTGGATCGCACCCGGTTCTCTGGTGCTGTAAGGCAGCAAATTTACAGCTGCGGCACCGTGCTGCTCTGATGTTTTGCAATAAATCGCTGGAGAGAAACCACTCTGATGTGGCAAAGTACCTGCCACAGGTAATTAACTCAGCCCACCTGGACCGTGTGCAGATCTGTGCAGAGTGGCATGGTGGCGCAGCGGTAGAGTTGCTGCCGCGCAGCGCCAGAGACCCGGGTTCGATCCAGACTATGGGTGCTGTCTGTACGGAGTTTCTACGTTCTCCCTGCAACCAGTTTCCTTCCACACTTCAAAGACAGGTTTGAAGGTTAATTGGCTTTGGTAAGAATAATAAATTGTCACTAGTGTGTAGGATTGTGCTAGGGTATGGGAATCACTGGCTGGAACGGACTTGGCGGGCTGAAGGGCCTGTTTCCACGCCGTATCTCTAAACAAGACAAGAGTGCAATCCCGTCAGCCCCACTCCTTATTTCCCTGTATCCCTGCAACTTTCTCTCTCACACTCCAAAGACATACAGGTTTGTAGGTTAATTCCTATTTGGTTACTTTTCACATAACCTTTACCAAGCATTAATTTACATTAGCCATTGACTTATCACCAAGTCTTTGGGATGTGAGAGGAAACTAAAGCACCTGGAGGAAATGTTTATAGAAACATAGAAAATAGGTGCAGGAGTAGGCCATTCAGCCCTTCGAGCCAGCACCACCATCCAATATGATCATGGCTGGTCATCCAAAATCAGTACCCCATTCCTGCTTTCTGCCCATATCCCTTGATTCCGTTAGCCCTGAGAGCTATATCTAACTCTCTCTTGAATACATAGTTGAATACGTTTATGTCTAAAGATACAGCATGGAAACATGCCCTTCGGCCCATCAAGTCCACGTTGACCAGCGATCACCCATTCTCACAAGTTGTATGTTTTCCCACTTTCCCATCCACTTCCAAAACACTGGGGGCAATTTACAGTGCTAAATGACCTGCAAACCTTCACGTCTTTTGGAATGTGGGAGGAAACCGGAGCACCCAGAGGAAACCCACTTGGTCACAGGGAGAACATTGCCAGTCCACGGAATTCCTAACTGGAAATCACCTTCTCCAATTGATTGAAACGGCAGGGTTTTTTCCCCTCCCGAAATGGGAGGGAGGGCTGGTAAAGCTGCTGCATCGCAACACAGATCCTGAACTCGGGTGCTCTCTGTGTGGAGTTTGCACGTTCTCCCTGTGCCCCTGTGGTTTCCTCGGGTGCTCCGGTTTCCTCCCACATCCCAAATGGCCCACAAAGTGTTTAAGGGGTGGATGCAAAAGGGGGGTAACACAGAACCAGTGTGAGCGCGGGTGATCAATATACTCCTCCTATCAATCTCCAACGTTCCAGAAAAAAATAATTCAAAACATTAGGATAGATTGGGGCGCAGCGGTAGAGTTGCTGCCTTACAGTGAATGCAGCACCGGAGACTCAGGTTCGATCCTGACCACGGGCGCTGTCTGTACAGAGTTTGTACGTTCTCCCTGTGACCTGGGTGGGTTTTCTCTGAGATCCTCGGTTTCCTCCCACAATCCAAAGAGTACAGGTTTGTGGGTAAATTGGCTTGGTAAATGTGTGTCAAAAGAAAGATATCCTTAGTGTGCATAGGATAGTGTTAATATGCGGGTATAGCTGGTCGGCACGGACCCGGTTGGGCCGAAGGGCCTGTTTCCGTGCTGTATCTCTAAACTAAAATTAATACTAAACTAAAATGAGCTCGAAGGAGAGATAAATACAAAATCTGGAGTAACTCAGCTGGTCAGGAAGCATCTCTGGAGAACATGGACAAAGAGTGCTGGAGTAACTCAGTGGGTCAGGCAGCATCTCTGCAGAACATGGACACAGAGTGCTGGAGTAACTCAGTGGGTCAAGCAGCATCTCTGGAGAAAAGGAATAGTTCTTTCTTCTTACATTCTGAAGGTTTCGACCCAAAACATCGCCTATTCCTTCTCTCCAGAGATGTTGCCTGACCCGCTGAGTTACTCCAGTACTTTGTGTCCAACTCTCGACCTGATTTACAGACACTGTGGTGCTATCATCATATCATATCATATACATACAGCCGGAAACAGGCCTTTTCGGCCCTCCAAGTCCGTGCCGCCCAGTGATCCCCGTACATTAACACTATCCTACACCCACTAGGGACAATTTTTACATTAACCAGCCAATTAACCTACATACCTGTACGTCTTTGGAGTGTGGGAGGAAACCGAAGATCTCGGAGTAAACCCACGCAGGTCACGGGGAGAACGTACAAACTCCTTACAGTGCAGCACCCGTAGTCAGGATCGAACCTGAGTCTCCGGCGCTGCATTCGCTGTAAAACAGCAACTCTACCGCTGCGCTACCGTGCTGCCCTGCTGAGTGCTGTGTCGGCTCAGTGTCTGGCTGCAGGTCCAGCCTTGTCGGCTCTCTAGACCATGGCCCAATCCAGGCAATGTGCTGGTCACAGATCTGCAAATCATGCATTACATTCACTCCACTCTTTTAAATCACTACTACAGATCTGTACACTGTGGGTGGCACAATTGCAGTCATGTATTGTGTTTCCGCTGACTGGTTAGCACGCAACAAAAGCCTTTCACTGTACCTCGGTACATGTGACAATAAACTAAACTAAACTAGTATATCCCCCATCCGTCAGGCTCCATGCCTGTGTGTGTCTGTGTGACTGTGTGTGTATGTCTCTGTGTGTGTGTGTGTCCGTCTATCCGTGTCTATGTGTGTGTGTCTGTCTTGTCCGTGTGTGTGTGTCCATGTGTGAAGTCTGTCTGTCCATGTGTGTGTGTCCGTGTGTATGTGTCCGTCCGTGTGTGTGTGTGTCTGTCTTATCCGTGTGTCTGTCTGTCCGTGTGTGTGTGTCCATGTGTGAAGTCTGTCTGTCCATTTGTGTGTCCGTGTGTCTGTCTGTCTGTGTGTGTGTCTGTCTTGTCTGTGTGTCCGTGTGTGTGTGTGTCCATGTGTGAAATCTGTCTGTCCATGTGTGTGTCTGTGTCTGTCTGTCTGTCTGTCTGTCCGTGTGTGTGTCTGTCTGTGTGTGTCCGTGTGTGTCTGTGTGTGTGTCCGTGTGTGTGTGTATGTCTGTCTGTGTGTACGTCTGTGTTGTCTGTGTCCATGTGTGTGTGTGTCCATGTGTGTGTGTCCGTGTGTGTAAGTCTGTCTATGTGTGTGTGTCCATCCGTGTGTGTGTGTGTGTCCGTCCGTGTGTATGTGTGTGTGTGTATATGTGTCCGTGTGTGTGCTCAGTCTCTGTGCTCTGCAGAATCTCGCTCCTGTGGATCCAGGCTTTGTCCTCCAGGCAGGCAGCAGGCACCTGAGTGTAGGGGATTGAGGCTCGGCCACTCCGCCAGGCTGCGGGCTACCGACACGCTACTGAAATGCGGACTCCGACTAACCACTGCTTTTTCCTGAACAGATTTCCACAAGGATCCAAGTAGCGACATAAAGAAAAAGGCAAAGTTCAAACCGAAGAAGATGCTGAAGTTTCTCAGCAACAAACCCGAGGGGAAGTCTAAAACGGGCAAGGAGAAGAACTTGTGATGAGGGAGTGGTGCAATGAATGCAGAGCTGCTGGGGAGCCCGGGCCCATTGAGACTGCACCGCTGATTGTGTCGGGAGCTGTTCTACACGGTGTCTGGTGACTGGTTCATAGAGGTCTCATCCTAGGCAGCTCCTCCATGCGCTGACAGAGGCTGCTTACTCCATAGGGAAGATAGACACAAAATGCTGGAGTATCTCAGCGGGCCAGGCGGCATCTCTGGAGAGAAGGAATGGGTGACGTCTCAGGCCGGCTGCTGCCTTTCTTCATGGACCCTTCATGAATCTGAAGAAGGGTCCATGTCATTGAGAAGATGGACACAAAACGTCTCGACCCAAAACGTCACCCATTCCTTTGAAGAAGGGTCTCGACCCGAAATGTCACCCATCCCTTCTCTCCAGAGATGCAGCCTGTCCTGCTAAGTTACTCCAGCATTTCTTCGATTCCTACACATTTTGCCTGCTTACTACATATCACTTGTTGCACGTGCACTAGAAGCCACAGCACCCCTGTGCGTTGTTTGTTTTGCTTCGTGCTGTTTAATCTAACAGGTGAGACATTCTGTTCTTGGCCCAAGTTGTTCCCCTTTCACCTTGCGCTGGTCTGCAAGGTTCCAGGGATGCAGGGTCGGCTGCTCAAGTCGAGACCGGCTCGGTGCTCTTTCACCGGGGGGGAGCTTCTTAGCTTGCGGCTGCTTGCCGCCCCCACTGCTGTGGAGCAAAGTCTCCCATTTCCCCGCGTGAGGACCTGCCCGTTTGCCGCTGCCTTCCGCCGCTGTCAGCGCGGGGTACGTGAAGACTTGGCCGCCCGCAAACGGCCCACATTTCTGCAAGCTTTTAATCGTAGAGGCTGCATATTTCACGAGGCACAGTGTGCCATTAATCCGTCACCACCTGCAGCTGAAAACTTTGCAAAGAGATGAGAGGGGCAGCACGATGGCGCAGCGGTAGAGTTGCTGCCTCTTCAGTGCCAGAGACCTGGGTTCGATCCTAACTATTGGTACAGGTGTAGGACTGTATCCTAACTATAGATATATATATATAAATCCCTATAACTATAGGTGTTGCACCTTCTCCCGTTCTCCGTGGGTTTTCTCCGGGTGCTCCAGTGCAGGTTTGCAGGTTAATTGGCTTCTGTAAATTGTCCCTAGTGTGTTGGATAGAATGGGTGATCACTGGTTGGCACAGACTGGGCGGGCTGAAGGGCCTGCTTCCACGCTGTATCTCTAAACGAAACTGTACCAAGATGCAGCAATAACACCAGTGATACATAACGCGGATTGTACTAGAAGGTGCAAGGCTTGGGGTGATGATGCAGTGTGTTGGGTACAATGTGCAGATATAGAGTGCTGAGCGCGGTGTGTGAGTGTGGTGTATTTCCTGACGCTCACAAATAACGCGGAGGTGGGAAACTGCATACCAGTCCTATGGTATACTGAAGAACTTTCCATCTTCGAGGAAACATGCTTCTGTATACCACAGGACTGGGCACCTCAATGGCATCCTTCATCTATCTGCAGCAAGAAGCTACAGACCTTCAGTCTGTGAAAAAACCTTCAAACCAGCACTTGCCAGCGTACGATCAACATTTTACTGCAGTCTTCTAAATATTCCCATTTCCGTGTGCCGCAAGTAATGTATTCCCCGCTGCTCTGAGAGGCGGAGAAAGCTGTGGTGAACACGGAGATTCCTTTGCAGCTGGGTGGCGTTGGAACAGATTTCTGAACACGGGTGGAAAATGGCCATGCGTTCAAGTGTTTGCATCAGTTGTGCGCTCTTGTGCATATTTCTCGTGTGTACACACAGAACACGGATGCAGTCGCAGAAACCAACTGACACAAATATACTTCTAAACATAGTGAAGCTATTTCTATTAATTCTGCACTTTAATTGACCAGCGGTGTCTCAGCCTGCATTGCGCTGTTAATGTTTCTCCGCAGGGTCACACATATATATATATATATATATATATATATATATATATATATGTATATATGTATATACATATACACACATGCTTCAAACTAAAATGGAGTCATCTCCATGTGAGTCAATCTCCAGACAAACTCGGTGCACTTTGTCCATGCTCAGCCTATGTTATAGTCGGCTGCATGGCCGGGCACTGAGCCATTGCCAAGAGCTGTTCCTGATTCAGTAAGCCAAGGGGAGTCACCAGTCTGACCAATACACCTGCAGTTCTGCCTTGCGAGTGGCCATTTGCAGGTAAATGCACCCCAGCAAAGAGCAACTTCAGTTTGGAATTCCTTCACAGTCCAAACTTTTTCAGGGATTTTAGATTTGATTTTGAAACCTGGTCCTTCTGTAGATTGGATGAGAGCAACATATATTCTTTATTGGTCTAAATACAGGACTGAGACTTGGTGTCTCCACTCTTATCCTCATTAATATAGTTTGTTGAAGTTTTGTCGGTTCTTAGCAATAATTGTATATCTAATTAACATACAGGTTCAGCAGCCAAAAAAGCCTTAATTCAATTTATTGTCAAATCTTCGGTTTAATCTCCTTATTCTTGTAACTGGGGTTTTGGTGCCATGTCTTTGTATTAATCGTTCAATTATGGGATTGCTTTTATTAGTTCATTCAGACCATTGTGCTGATCCATATATTTAGTTTTTATTCTATTTTACTCGTTTGTATATAATATTTATTGAAAAACACAAGCACTGTTCTAAAGCTATATTATTCTGCTAACAAAATTGATAAAGTTGGGTCTATTAAAATGGAAAGTTGTCCAAATGTGTGATGATATAGTAACTGTTGGTTGTACGGAAGATCCTGTCTGCCTGTTCCTTGGCTGATTTTCCTCCATGTGTCATAGAGTTACAGCGTGGAAACAGGCCAAACTTGCCCACACCGGCCAACATGTCCCATCTACACTAGTCCCACCTGACCACGTTTGGCCCATATCCCTCTAAACCTGTCTTGGGTACAGTCATTGGCTGATTTGAGCAATGTATTCCTGAGGTCTGTCACATTTTATCGAATGGTTCTTTGATAGCCAGTTTTACAAAGATTTGCACCATCTGCCACTTAAAAATGAATTCAAATTTGTCAGGGGTGAATCATTAAGCAAAATAAATTCTGTGTCTGTTGAATTCAGGGAGCCCTGGTTGGGACAAGGAACAAGTATAATTTTACTCGATCCCATTTCACCCATGAGGAGCCAAGTGTTGGCATCTGCTTCTGTGTCGTCCTGCATCGTGTATCTATTTAGTTCATGTCACCCTGTATTTGGTCTAATCTGACTAACTTCCATATCATCCTTTAATGAATCCAGAGAGAAAACGTCTTGTAATCGACCAGAACTGAAATCAGTGACTGCTGTCAAATCACAGCAATGGAGCCAGTTGTACAACACTTCCTATTTGCTCTGCCTCGCAACTAATGTCTCTCATTGGATCACACTTCACCGGATCTAGACTGACCGCTGATCTCTCTCCATCTCCACTGGTTGACATGTTATTGAGTCAGACCCATACAGCGTGGAAACTGGCCCTTCTGCCCGACTTACCCATGCCGACCAACATGCCCCATCTACACTAGTCCCACCTGCCTGCGTTTGGCCCATATTCCTCTAAACATATTGTATCCATGTACCTGTCCAAATGTTATTTAAATGTGATAGTACCCGCCTCAACTACCTCCTCCGGCAGCTCGTTCCATACACCTGCCACCGGGTCTACGCCGACCTAATACTATCCTACACCCACTAGGGACAATTTCTTTTCACATTTACCAAGTCTATTAACTCACATACATGTGCGTCTTTGGAGTGTGGGAGGAAACCGAAGATCTCGGAGAAAACCCACGCAGGTCACGGGGAGAACGTACAAACTCCGTACAGACGGCACCCGTAGTCGGGATCGAACCCGGGTCTCCGGCGCTGCATTAGCTGTAAGGCAGCAACTCTACCGCTGCGCCACCTTTTACCCTATCACTTGTCATTGAGAGTTCCATACCTGCCCCTATAACTTAAAACCCAGCAGTATGAATGTTGATTTCTCTCATTTCAAGTAACTCTCACTCTCTGCCCCACCCTAGTTGTCCTGCTAGTTCCACTGTTTTCACCCATGTATCCATTCGTTTTACACTTCTTTCACAATGGCAACAATGGGCCATTGTGGGCTCTACCTTTCCTTGGTCTTCGGTGCCGGCTCTGATTTGTTCTGAACCTTTTCATATCTCTAGTTTCCCCCTCCCCTGACTCTCAGCCCGAAGAAGGGTCTCGACCCGAAACGTCACCTATTCTTTTTCTCCAGAGATGCTGCCTGTCCCGCTGAGTTACCCCAGCATTTTGTGTTCATCTTCCCTATGATCCTGCATTGGATTTGGTGAGGTGCATGTGCTTCCTTGCGGTGAAGTGGGGGGGGGGGGGGGGGGGGGAGTAAGGTTACTTGTTCTGCATTGGACTAATTGTTTGCATTCACCACCAACCATATGATCCTTCAGTGTACCTAAGTGGTAACCTTTCTGCCCTTTAAATACTACAGTGAATCCAGGTGGGATGTATCTGCCATCCATTATCCTTCACTGGACCTAGGAAGCTGAGCTTGCCAACCAGAATAATCAAATTGTGCACAACACCACACAATGAGACTGCTAATGCTAGAGTGGGTTAGTTTTACAGATACAGTGTGGAAACAGGCCCTTTGGTTCACCAAGTCCACGCCAAATAGCTCTCCCTGCACCCTAACACTATCCTACACACACTAGGGACAATTTACAATAGACAATAGACAATAGACAATAGGTGCAGGAGTAGGCCATTCAGCCCTTCGAGCCAGCACCGCCATTCAATGCGATCATGGCTGATCACTATCAATCAGTACCCCGTTCCTGCCTTCTCCCCATACCCCCTCACTCCGCTATCCTTAAGAGCTCTATCCAGCTCTCTCTTGAAAGCATCCAACGAACTGGCCTCCACTGCCTTCTGAGGCAGAGAATTCCACACCTTCACCACCCTCTGACTGAAAAAGTTCTTCCTCATCTCCGTTCTAAATGGCCTACCCCTTATTCTCAAACTGTGGCCCCTTGTTCTGGACTCCCCCAACATTGGGAACATGTTATCTGCCTCTAATGTGTCCAATCCCCTAATTATCTTATATGTTTCAATAAGATCCCCCCTCATCCTTCTAAATTCCAGTGTATACAAGCCCAATCGCTCCAGCCTTTCAACATACGACAGTCCCGCCATTCCGGAAATTAATCTAGTGAACCTACGCTGCACGCCCTCCATAGCAAGAATATCCTTCCTCAAATTTGGAGACCAAAACTGCACACAGTACTCCAGGTGCGGTCTCACCAGGGCCCGGTACAACTGTAGAAGGACCTCTTTGCTCCTATACTCAACTCCTCTTGTTACGAAGGCCAACATTCCATTGGCTTTCTTCACTGCCTGCTGAACCTGCATGCTTCCTTTCATTGACTGATGCACTAGGACACCCAGATCTCGTTGAACTCCCCCTCCTCCTAACTTGACACCATTCAGATAATAATCTGCCTTTCTATTCTTACTTCCAAAGTGAATAACCTCACACTTATCTACATTAAACTGCATCTGCCATGTATCCGCCCACTCACACAACCTGTCCAGGTCACCCTGCAGCCTTATTGCATCTTCCTCACAATTCACACTACCCCCCAACTTAGTATCATCTGCAAATTTGCTAATGGTACTTTTAATCCCTTCGTCTAAGTCATTAATGTATATCGTAAATAGCTGGGGTCCCAGCACCGAACCTTGCGGTACCCCACTGGTCACTGCCTGCCATTCCGAAAGGGACCCATTTATCCCCACTCTTTGCTTTCTGTCTGTTAACCAATTTTCTATCCATGTCAGTACCCTACCCCCAATACCATGTGCCCTAATTTTGCCCACTAATCTCCTATGTGGGACCTTGTCGAAGGCTTTCTGAAAGTCGAGGTACACCACATCCACTGACTCTCCCTTGTCAATTTTCCTAGTTACATCCTCAAAAAATTCCCGTAGATTTGTCAAGCATGATTTCCCCTTCGTAAATCCATGCTGACTCGGAACGATCCCGTTACTGCTATCCAAATGCTCAGCAATTTCGTCTTTTATAATTGACTCCAGCATTTTCCCCACCACTGATGTCAGACTAACTGGTCTATAATTACCCGTTTTCTCTCTCCCTCCTTTCTTAAAAAGTGGGATAACATTTGCTATTCTCCAATCCACAGGAACTGATCCTGAATCGAGAGAACATTGAAAAATGATCTCCAATGCTTCCACTATTTCTAGAGCCACCTCCTTAAGTACTCTGGGATGCAGACCATCAGGCCCTGGGGATTTATCAGCCTTCAGTCCCATCAGTCTACCCAAAACCATTTCCTGCCTAATGTGGATTTCCTTCAGTTCCTCCATCACCCTAGGTTCTCCAGCCCCTAGAACATTTGGGAGATTGTGTGTATCTTCCTCAGTGAAGACAGATCCAAAGTAACGGTTTAACTCGTCTGCCATTTCTTTGTTCCCCATAATAAATTCCCCTGCTTCTGTCTTCAAGGGACCCACATTTGCCTTGACTATTTTTTTCCTCTTCACGTACCTAAAAAAACTTTTGCTATCCTCCTTTATATTATTGGCTAGTTTACCCTCGTACCTCATCTTTTCTCCTCGTATTGCCTTTTTAGTTAACTTTTGTTGCTCTTTAAAAGAGTCCCAATCCTCTGTCTTCCCACTCTTCTTTGCTATGTTATACTTCCTCTCCTTAATTTTTATGCTGTCCCTGACTTCCCTTTGCAGAGTAAAACTTATCATGTTGTGATCACTGCCTCCTAATGGCTCTTTTACCTCTAGTCCCCTTATCAGATCAGGATCATTACACAACACTAAATCCAGAATTGCCTTCTCCCTGGTAGGCTCCAGTACAAGCTGTTCTAAGAATCCATCTCGAAGGCACTCTACAAACTCTCTTTCCTGGGGTCCATTTCCAACCTGATTTTCCCAGTCTACCTGCATGTTGAAATCTCCCATAACCACCGTAGCATTACAATTTTACTGAAGCCAATTAGCCTACAAATCCTTGGAATGTGGGAGGAAACCGGAGCTCCCGGAGAAAACGCTAGCAGTCACAGGGAGAACGTACAAACTCCGTACAGATAGCACCCGTAGTTTTGATTGAACCCGGGTCTTTGGCGCTTTAAGGCAGCAACTCTACCGCAACACCACTGTGTCACACTTGAGGAGGAGACAATGTCTGGCCTTAGTAAACCACACTGAATCTAGGGCTTTCAGTATTGCCCCAACTGCCCTTTCTCCCCATATTGGATCTAGGGAGATTGCACCGCAATTACCTGGTGAATTATAGAACATAATGGGACATAATGAGACAGAAGAACATTCTCACTGTGTGGATGGTGTTAATAACAGCATTTAAAGTTCATCCTCCTTTCCCAGCTGGAGCCAAAGCCCTGAACATGTTGTCAAGTTGGAAAGGGTACAGAGAAGATATACGAGGATGTTGCCAGGACTCGAGGGTCTGAGCTGTAGGGTGAGGTTGAGCAGGCTGGGACTCTATTCCTTGGAGCGCAGGAGGATGAGGGGTGATCCTACAGAGGTGTATAAAATCATGAGCGGAATAGATCGGGTAGATGCACAGAGTCTCTTGCCCAGCTTAGGGGAATTGAGAACCAAAGGCGTATGTTTAAAGTTAAGGGGAAAAGATTTAATGGGAATCTGAGGGATAACTTTTTCACACAAACGGTGGCGGGTGTATGAAAGGAGCTGCCAGAGGAGGTAGTTGAGGCAACACGTGAAACATTTTGACTAGTACATGGATAAGACAGGTTTAGAAGGATATTGGCCAAATGCAGGCAGGTGAGACTAGTGTAGCTGGGAAATGATTGGCATGGGCAAGTTGGGCTAACTGGCCTGTTTCCACGTTGTATGACTCTATGACTATAGACAATAGGTGCAGGAGGAGGCCATTCGGCCTTTCGAGCCAGCACCACCATTCAATGTGATCATGGCTGATCATTCTCAATCAGTAACCCATTCCTGCCTTCTCCCCATACCCCCTGACTCCGCTATCCTTAAGAGCTCTGTCTAGCTCTCTCTTGAATGCATTCAGAGAATTGGCCTCCACTGTCTTCTGAGGCAGAGAGTTCCACAGATTTACAACTCTCTGACTGAAAAAGTTTTTCCTCATCTCCATTCTAAATGGCCTACCTCTTATTCTTAAACTGTGGCCCCTTGTTCTGGACTCCCCCAACATTGGGAACATGTTTCCTGCCTCTAACGTGTCCAACCCCTTAATAATCTTATATGTTTCGATAAGATTCCCTCTCATCCTATATTAGCTTTTCATGTGTTTACCCAGGTATTTTTAATTGTGGAAGATTTGTTTCCCCCAGCCACTGGTTATTCCAGACCACCTGCACTGGATCCAGTGCATGGACTGCTGGCCTGACCCAGTCCTGGTCCAGTGGATGGGCTGTTATCCTGCACTGGACTGGACCCACTGGTTGGGTTGTCGCCTTGACCCCACAATTAGATCCAGTGGATTGGGTGCCCCCTTCGCCCTCTCCCCCCTTGCACTGGATGCAGTGACTGCTGTGCACCCCCACACTGGCAGTGCTGTTGGTGCGGCCCGCACCCAATCCCCCCCCCCCCGCGCCTCTGGTGGTACCGCCCGCCTGGCCCCGCCCCCGCGGTGACGCCAGCGGCGGCGCGTTGCCACGGCAACGGCCAGGGCCGGGCCTCGGACAGGACAGCCTGGGCCGAGGGGCCGAGCGGTGGCACCGGCGACATGTCCGGCCGGCAGCAGATGCAAACCGGCGGCGGGTACAGCAGAGGGACCGTGGATGCGCTGAGGGGTGAGAGAGGGAGGGGGGAGGGAAGAGGGGAGAGGGGGAGGGAAGAGGGGTGAGAGAGGGAGGGATGGAGGGAGGAGAGAGGGGGGGAGAGAGGGAGGGATGGAGGGAGGAGAGAGGTGAGAGAGGGAGGGAGGGAGGAGGAGAGAGGGGGGGAGAGAGGGAGGAGAGGTGAGAGAGGGAGGGAGGGAGGAGGAGAGAGGGGGGGAGAGAGGGAGGGAGGGAGGAGGAGAGAGGGGGGGAGAGAGGGAGGGATGGAGGGAGGAGAGAGGTGAGAGACGGAGGGAGGGAGGAGGAGAGAGGGGGGGAGAGAGGGAGGGATGGAGGGAGGGAAGAGAGGTGAGAGAGGGAGGGGGGAGGGAGGGAGAGGGGGAGGGAAGAGGGGGGAGGGATGGAGGGAGGGAAGGGGAGAGGGAAGAGGGGTGAGAGAGGGAGGGAGGGAGGAGGAGAGAGGGGGGGAGAGAGGGAGGGATGGAGGGAGGGAAGGGGAGAGGGAAGAGGGGTGAGAGAGGGAGGGAGGGAGGAGGAGGGGTGAGGGGGAGGTGAAGAATTGGGGGACGAGGTGGCAGGGGTGGGTGAGGAGAGAGGAGAGGGGCAAGTGGAGGAGAGTGGGGGTGAGGGACCGAGAGATGAGGGACAGAGTGGATGAGGGATGAGGAGGGATATGGGGCAGGCTGAGAGATGTTGGGCATGAGGAGGGGGGGAGCTGAGGGACAGAGGGCAGGAGGAAGGGTAAGAGTGAGGGGCAGATCAAAGGGTGAGGAGGCTGGTTGAGGCCAGAGGACCATGGGAACACAGCTACCAACCTTGGAGGGCATCTACAACACACGATGCCTCAGAAAAGCCACCAGCATCCACAAAGACTCTTCACACCCCTGCAACAGTCTGTTCGAACTTCTACCATCGGGCAGACGCTACAAGGCCTTCTACGCCCGCACCTCCAGACTCAGGAACAGCTTCATCCCCAGGGCGATTTATTCACACAATGCTGGAGTAACTCAGCGGGTCAGGCAGCATCTCAGGAGAGAAGGAATGGGTGACGTTTCGGGTCGAGACCCTTCTTCAGACTGATGTCAGGGGGGCGGGACAAAGGAAGGATATAGGTGGAGACAGGAAGATAGAGGGAGATCTGGGAAGGGGGAGGGAAAGAGAGGGACAGAGGAACTATCTAAAGTTGGAGAAGTCGATGTTCATACCACTGGGCTGCAAACTGCCCAGGCGAAATATGAGGTGCTGTTCCTCCAATTTGCGGTGGGCCTCACTATGGCACTGGAGGAGGCCCATGACAGAAAGGTCAGACTGGGAATGGGAGGGGTAGTTGAAGTGCTCGGCCACCGGGAGATCAGTTTGGTTAATGCGGACCGAGCGCAGGTGTTCAGCGAAGCGATCGCCGAGCCTGCACTTGGTTTCGCCGATGTAAATAAGTTGACATCTAGAGCAGCGGATGCAATAGATGAGGTTGGAGGAGGTGCAGGTGAACCTTTGTTTCACCTGGAAAGACTGTTTGGGTCCTTGGATGGAGTTGAGGGGGGAGGTAAAGGGACAGGTGTTGCATCTCGTGCGGTTGCAGGGGAAAGTGCCCGGAATTGGGGTGGTTTGGGTAGGAAGGGACGAGTGGACCGGGGCCATAGCTGCCATGAACCGGTCCTGCTGAGCCGGATGGTCACATCGCACAGTGAACCGGCACAGACCTACGTGAACTTTATACTGTTTTAAAACTGTTTCTAATTTTGTTTCACTGGGTTGTATAAATTTAGCGAATTAATTTATTGCATCGTATGGGAGGCGCATTCCCAATCTCGTTGTACTCCTGTACAATGACAATAAGGATATATTGGATTGTATTGAATAAGGAGAGGTTTATGAAAGACGGAAAGAGTGACAGGAGGGGTGACGAAGGATGAGAGACAGTCAATGAGGGTGAGGAGGAGGTGTGTAACTAAACAGATTTAAGCAAACGGGAGCGGAGAAAGAGAGAAGCACTGACCATGGAACAGCTGGAGGAGACTGAACCATTGCAGATCTGGGCAGCCCACACCCTTACTTCACAAACAATGTGATTTTCTCAACTAACGTCAACAGATTTTAATAGCAGAAACAGCTCCAGATTTTCCCACATCACTTGAACAACTTAGTTTGAATTCTGAGGAGGAAAGAACTGCAGATGCTGGTTTAAATCGAAGGTAGACACAAAATGTTGGAGTGACTCAGCGGGTCAGGCAGCATCTCGAGAGAGAAGGAATGGGTGACGTTTCGGGTCGAGACCCTTCTTCAGTCTGAAGAAGGATCTTGACCAGAAACATCACCCATTCCTTCTCTCCCAAGATGCTGCCTGGCCCACTGAGTTACTTCAGCATTTTGTGTCTACCTTTGAATTCTGAGGATATGCCCTATCATTGTAGACTTGCCAATTAGACTGCCTCTTTTTTTTCTGCATTCAATAAAAAAACAAATATAGACTACACAGCCTAACTTTATAATATTTTCCATATTTGTATCATTCCGGTGAATCTGCACTGGAGCCACTGTAAAGCCAACAGACTCACCCTAAAGTAATTTGTAGAGCTGACAATGGTAATCAAAAGTTATCACATTTGACCTTCATGTGGGTATAGCATAGTTTCCGTCACTTTGTATTCCAAAGATAGATAATAGATAATAGGTGCAGGAGTAGGCCATTCGGCCCTTCGAGCCAGCACCACCATTCAATGTGATCATGGCTGATCATTCTCAATCAGTACCCCGTTCCTGCCTTCTCCCCATACCCCCTGACTCCGCTATCCTTAAGAGCTCTATCTAACTCTCTCTTGAATGCATTCAGCGAATTGGCTTCCACTGCCTTCTGAGGCAGTGAATTCCACAGATTTACAACTCTCTGACTGAAAAAGTTTTTCCTCATCTCCGTTCTAAATGGCCTACCCCTTATTCTTAAACTGTGGCCCCTGGTTCTGGACTCCCCCAACATGGGAACATGTTTCCTGCCTCTAACGTGTCCAACCCCTTAATAATCTTATATGTTTCGATAAGATCCCCTCTCATCCTTCTAAATTCCAGTGTATACAAGCCTAGTGTCTAGCTTTGTGTCTATCAACGGTATAAACCAGCATCTGCAGTTCCTTCCTACTAATTTTAAGCAGGAGTGCGACAAGTGGTTGAGGAACTTTACAGGGTCATAGACATATAGGGCCATGGCATCAAGCACAGCTACTTTTGAAACGAAGTAGAACAGGCAATGTTGTTTTGATTCTACCTTTGTGAAACATGCACAGAAAGAGTGGTACTGAGGATCTTATAGAAACATATAAAATTCTTAAGGGGTTGGAGAGGCTAGATGCGGGAAGATTGTTCCCGATGTTGGGGGAGTCCAGAACCAGGGGTCACAGCTTAAGGATAAGGGGGAAGTCTTTTAGGACCGAGATGAGAAAACATTTCTTCACACAGAGAGTGGTGAGTCTGTGGAATTCTCTGCCACAGAAGGTAGTTGAGGCCAGTTCATTGGCTATATTTAAGAGGGAGTTAGATGTGGCCCTTTTTGCTAAAGGGATCAGGGGGTATGGAGAGAAGGCAGGTACAGGTTACTGAGCTGGATGATCAGCCATGATCATATTGAATGGCGGTGCAGGCTCGAAGGGCCGAATGGCCTACTCTATGTTTCTATGTTTCTATGAGCCAGGGTAACAGAGAGAGTTATATATATATAAATGGAAAGAGGAAACAGAGAATGGGTTCCAGTGAAGCCACAGACAGAGAGGACAACACAAATAAACAGACTAGCTGCCTACAGACATAGACAGAAAAGGCTGGAGTAAGTCAGCGAGTCAGGCAACATCTCTAGAGAGAAGGAATGGGTGACGTTTCGGGTCGAGACCCTTCTTCAGACTGGTTAGGGGTAAGGGAAATGAGATATATAGACAATGATGTAGAGAGATAAACAGGGGAGCAGTGTTGCCAGAGCTCACTGGAGCGCCGCTCTGGCACCTCTGTAAAAAAAATTAAAAATAAACAGCAGGGAATTTTAACTAGCGGGGAATTTAACAGCGGCTGCTCTGGCGCCAGTGACAGCTCCGACACCTAAAAAATTAGCACTGCAACACTGGGGATAAAGAACAATGAATTAAAGATATGCGAAACAGTAACGATGATACAGGAAACAGGCCATGTAAGCTGTTTGTGGAATGAAAATGAGAAGCTGGTGCGAATTGGGTGGGGGAGGGATAGAGAGAGACAGAATGCCGGGGCTACCTGAAGTTAGAGAAATCAGAATGACCTTTATTGTCATCCAAAAAACAAGTCTTTTGGACGAGATTTTGTCACCCACAGTCCAACAGTAAGAGCAATAAAATAAGCAATTACACAACCACAAACCAACACAAAACAAAAAAAAAGAAACAGCAATTTTCATACCACTGGGCTGTAAGCTGCTCATATGAGATGCTGTTCCTCCAATTTGCGTTTAGCCTCACTCTGACAATGGAGGAGACCTTGGACAGAAAGGTCTGTGTGGGAATGGGAAGGAGAATTAAAAGTGTTTAGCAACCAGGAGATCAGGTAGGTTCAGGTGGACTGAGCGAAGGTGTTCTACAGACATATTGTGCCCACCTTCTACTGCTGTTCCAGGATTTCTGCTCTTAGTGCCTGACTCTTCTCACCTGTCTTCTTGCAGAGATGATGCATGAATCCAAACTGAATATGTTCCAACAGAGGCAGCTTAACAGGAGGCTCCAGGGTCAGTATATTCACTCTTGCTTCTCACTTTGTATGTAGCAGAAAACACATTCTCATGTTGTACCTGCCCTGGGAGTGTTTTTTGGAACAGCATGCAGAACGGTCCACTCTGTTTCTCAGCTACGATCGACTTACCCTGACCATGTTTAATGGAAAAGGGTAAATGGAGGTAGACACAAAATGCTGGAGTAACTCAACGGGTCAGGCAGCATCTCGGGAGAGAGGGAATGGGTGACGTTTCGGGTCGAGACCCTTCTTCAGTAGATGGGTAAAAGGGTTGGAGAACCTAGGGTGATGGAGGAACTGAAGGAAATCCACATTGGGCAGGAAATGGTTTTGGGTAGACTGATGGGACTGAAGGCTGATAAATCCCCAGGGCCTGATGGTCTGCATCCCAGAGTACTTAAGGAGGTGGCTCTAGAAATAGTGGAAGCATTGGAGATCATTTTTCAATGTTCTATAGATTCAGGATCAGTTCCTGTGGATTGGAGAATAGCAAATGTTATCCCACTTTTTAAGAAAGGAGGGAGAGAGAAAACGGGTAATTATAGACCAGTTAGTCTGACATCAGTGGTGGGGAAAATGCTGGAGTCAATTATAAAAGACGAAATTGCTGAGCATTTGGATAGCAGTAACGGGATCGTTCCGAGTCAGCATGGATTTACGAAGGGGAAATCATGCTTGACAAATCTACTGGAATTTTTTGAGGATGTAACTAGGAAAATTGACAAGGGAGAGTCAGTGGATGTGGTGTACCTCGACTTTCAGAAAGCCTTCGACAAGGTCCCACATAGGAGATTAGTGGGCAAAATTAGGGCACATGGTATTGGGGGTAGGGTACTGACATGGATAGAAAATTGGTTAACAGACAGAAAGCAAAGAGTGGGGATAAATGGGTCCCTTTCGGAATGGCAGGCAGTGACCAGTGGGGTACCGCAAGGTTCGGTGCTGGGACCCCAGCTATTTACGATATACATTAATGACTTAGACGAAGGGATTAAAAGTACCATTAGCAAATTTGCAGATGATACTAAGTTGGGGGGTAGTGTGAATTGTGAGGAAGATGCAATAAGGCTGCAGGGTGACCTGGACAGGTTGTGTGAGTGGGCGGATACATGGCAGATGCAGTTTAATGTAGATAAGTGTGAGGTTATTCACTTTGGAAGTAAGAATAGAAAGGCAGATTATTATCTGAATGGTGTCAAGTTAGGAGGAGGGGGAGTTCAACGAGATCTGGGTGTCCTAGTGCATCAGTCAATGAAAGGAAGCATGCAGGTTCAGCAGGCAGTGAAGAAAGCCAATGGAATGTTGGCCTTCGTAACAAGAGGAGTTGAGTATAGGAGCAAAGAGGTCCTTCTACAGTTGTACCGGGCCCTGGTGAGACCGCACCTGGAGTACTGTGTGCAGTTTTGGTCTCCAAATTTGAGGAAGGATATTCTTGCTATGGAGGGCGTGCAGCGTAGGTTCACTAGATTAATTCCCGGAATGGCGGGACTGTCGTATGTTGAAAGGCTGGAGCGATTGGGCTTGTATACACTGGAATTTAGAAGGATGAGGGGGGATCTTATTGAAACATATAAGATAATTAGGGGATTGGACACATTAGAGGCAGATAACATGTTCCCAATGTTGGGGGAGTCCAGAACAAGGGGCCACAGTTTGAGAATAAGGGGTAGGCCATTTAGAACGGAGATGAGGAAGAACTATTTCAGTCAGAGGGTGGTGAAGGTGTGGAATTCTCTGCCTCAGAAGGCAGTGGAGGCCAGTTCGTTGGATGCTTTCAAGAGAGAGCTGGATAGAGCTCTTAAGGATAGCGGAGTGAGGGGGTATGGGGAGAAGGCAGGAACGGGGTACTGATTGATAGTGATCAGCCATGATCGCATTGAATGGCGGTGCTGGCTCGAAGGGCTGAATGGCCTACTCCTGCACCTATTGTCTATTGTCTATTGTCTATTGTCTAAATGGAGCTTCATTCTTTGTTAAATCTATCCTCCAGAAATATTTGATGGTGACTCAACATGCAAAGTGGTAAAGCAGTTTCATTCTTCGCTTTGCCTTCTTCATGCCAGATTGGCCTTTGAGTTTGTTTGTTTCTGTGTTTAGACTCGATCTTCACAAGTTGAAGTTTGTATGAGTCTATGGGAAGTTACAGAGTTGACACAGAAATTCCTTCAGTAAAGTACAGTATATTAGACCCATAACAAGGATCAGGGCATGTGGCATCAGGATAGGGTTGCCAACTTCCTCACTCCCAAATACGGGACAAGGTGATGTCACCACCCCGCGCCCCACGTGACCTCACCCAGCCAGCGGCCACGTGCTCCCGCTCCACCAATGGCGCAGCACATGGCTGGGTGAGGTCACATGGGGCGCGGGGCGGTGACGTCACCTTGTCCCGTATTTGGGAGTGAGGAAGTTGGCAACCCTACTAATATGGGACAAGGGCGGTCCCGTACGGGACAAACCAATTTAGCCCAAAATACGGGATGTCCCGGCTAATACGGGACAGTTGGCAACCCTACATCAGAGTGCAACCTTAACCAATGGCACACAGGCAACAAACAGTAGAGTACTTCACTTTAGACTTTAGAGATACAGTGCGAAAATCGGGCCCTTTGGGGTCACAGGGAGAAGGTACAAACTCCGTACAGACAGCACCAGTGGTCAGGATCGCAGCTGGGCTCTGGTGCTGTAAGGCCAGCAACTCTACCGCTGCACCACCATCCATGATTTCATAGAGGCAGATCATGTTTGAGTAATTGATTGAGTTGTTTGAACAGTGAAGGTAGATGGAAGTAATGTGTTTGATCCCTAGATGTGGAGCTTTGCTCATTTCTGCTTTTTGCAGACATCAGCGACATTGAAGCCATTTATTAAAGGGGCAGTGGTAGCAGGTGGATTCGTTTTGTTTACAGGCAGAAAGGAAGGATACAATGGAATGAATTAATGAATAAGTTTATTGGCCAAGTATGTGCACATACAAGAAATGTGCCATGGTGCTCCACTCACAAATGACAACACAAACATACAGTTAACAATTATGAATAAAGCATAACCACATCAAAACAATAAGGATACACCATTACGGTCTAAACATGTGGGTGAAAATAAACCAGAGCAAAAAAAAGACTACAGACTTTGTTTGTTGAGTAGAACTACTGCTCGTGGGAAAAAGCTGTTTTTATGTCTGGCTGTGGCTGCTTTGACAGACCGGAGTTGCCTTCCAGAGGGAAGTGCTTCAAAGAATGCCCCCAGTAGTCAGAATTCAAGCTCTTATGGAGGTATATTATTGATCTAGGCTTGAGTATAGAATTACAGTTTGCCAGTGACATTAATCTCAACTCTACCGCTGCAACTCCATGCCACCACGGCGCTTTTTAGACAATAGACAATAGGTGCAGGAGGAGGCCATTCGGCACTTCGAGCCAGCACCACCATTCAATGTGATCATGGCTGATCATTCTCAATCAGTACCCCGTTCCTGCCTTCTCCCCATACCCACTGACTCCGCTATCCTTAACTCTATCTAGCTCTCTCTCGAATGCATTCAGAGAATTGACCTCCACTGCCTTCTGAGGCAGAGAATTCCACAGATTTATAACTCTCTGACTGAATTTTTTTTTCCTCATCTCCGTTCTAAATGGCCTACCCCTTATTCTTAAACTGTGGCCCCTGGTTCTGGACTCCCCCAACATTGGGAACATGTTTCCTGCCTCTAACGTGTCCAACCCCTTAATAATCTTATGTTTCGATAAGATCCCTTCTACTCCTTCTAAATTCCAGTGTATACAAGCCTAGCCGCTCCAGTCTTTCAACATATGACAGTCCCGCCATGCCGGGAATTAACCTAGTAAACCTACGCTGCATGTCCTCAATAGCAAGAATATCCTTCCTCAAATTTGTTAGACCAAAACTGCACACAGTACTCCAGGTGCGGTCTCACTAGGGCCCTGTTCAACTGCAGAAGGACCTCTTTGCTCCTATACTCAACTCCTCTTGTTATGAAGGCCAACATGCCATTGGCTTTCTTCACTGCCTGCTGTACCTGCATGCTTCCTTTCAGTGACTGATGCACTAGGACACCCAGATCTCATTGTACGTCCCCTGTTCCTAACTTGACACCATTCAGATAATACTCTGCCTTCCTATTCTTACCACCAAAGTGGATAACCTCACACTTATCCAAATTAAACTGCATCTGCCATGCATCCGCCCACTCACACAACCTGTCCAAGTCACCCTGCAACCTCATAGCATTTTCCTCACAGTTCTTACTACCACCCAGCTTTGTATCATCTGTAAATTTGCTAATGGTACTTTTAATCCCTTCATCCAAGTCATTAATGTATATTGTAAATAGCTGCGGTCCCAGCACCGAGCTGGTCCCAGTACATTAGGAAGAATGGCAAGGATTACTGAGAATATAAAGGTTTTCTGAAATGATAACTAGGGTAAACGATAAGTAGAGAACATTGGGAAACCAAGTTGATACCCCTCAGATTAGAGAAAGTTATGAGGACATTCAAGATCTTGAAAGGTTTCAGGAGAATAATCAGCAACTATTTCCAAGTAGGAAGGGTAACAAACCAGAAGATGCATATTTAGTTAATTGAATATAGAGCATTAGATGAGAACTACTTCTACACAGGTTATTGTTGTAATTGTTAATCTACATAATGAATTGTTCGGCACAAGCATCGTGGGCCGAGGAGCCTGTTACTGTGCAGTATGGTCCTATGCTGTATGAAATTATATGAGGAGAGAAAATTGTTAGGCTTTGAGGACAAGCAGATAAATCTGACAAAATAGCTGTTTCACCATTATAGGTGGAGGAACGACGGGCCAAATGGTCTCCTGTGCTGTTTTAATCTGTCCTCTTATTTGTTGAAAGTCTTGCTAAATGCTAGACTGTGTTTATTGTCTTCCTATTTCTGTTTTATTTACAGAGGGTGATTCTTTGCCTGTGAGTTGCAATCCCGCTTCTAGCCAGGTTTCAGACCCCACTCCACTGCCACCAGCCCCCCCTCTCCGAGTCCAGCTCCCCTCCAAGCCTCAACTCCGCCCTGCAGAAAGCTGCCGCGCTGGTGATGCGTACCAGCGGGAACAATTTCGGCCTCGACCAACAAGTAGGTGATCAGATACACTCAAGGTAGCAAACGTAGCAGCAACCTATTAAACAATCAAGTTTGTTTCCAAACTAACTTATTGCTCAGGAGTACGTGCTAAGGGAGCACTGAAGCTCAGTGCAGCCAAGCCAAGGCTCTGTGGGGGAGGGCCACAGTCTAGGGTCCTTCCTCTGCTGGACATGGGGTGTGGTGGAGACGCCCCTCCAAATAAGGGAAGGGATTCCACGCAGGTGGGCCACATGAGTGGCAAGGGTGGGGGGTAGAATTGTGGTTTGGGGAAACTGTATTGAATGTGTGTATAGCCTCCGAGAAGGTTGGATGAATTATTTTGCATGATTCATGTATTGTATATATTTATTATCTGAATAAAGTCTATTTTGAAATATTTTTAAAAACAAATCCCTCAAGGAAAGGGGGTGGCACCGTGATGCGGTGGTAGAGTTGTGGCATTACAGCGTCAGACATTCAGGTGATGTCTCCCTGTGACCGTGTGGGTCATCTCTAGCTGCTCCGATTTACTCCCACACGCCAATAGGTTTGTATAGGTTTGTAGGTAGACACAAAATGCTGGAGTAACCCAGCCGGACAGGCAGCATCTCTGGAGAGAAGGAATGGGTGATGTTTCGGGTCATGACCCTTAGACAATAGACAATAGGTGCAGGAGTAGGCCATTCGGCCCTTCGAGCCAGCACCACCATTCAATGTGATCATGGCTGATCATTCTCAATCAGTACCCCGTTCCTGCCTTCTCCCCATACCCCCTGACTCCGCTATCCTTAAGAGCGCTATCTAGCTCTCTCTTGAATGCATTCAGAGAACTGGCCTCCACTGCCTTGGATCATTGCTAGCTGAGGGGACCTTCGTCTTTGCTGCCTCTACATTCTGATATCTTCTGCTGTGCAGCTCATTTCTGAGCTTAGTCCTAAATTTGTTGGCAGTTTCACAGAGATGAATTTATCAAAATGCTTTGAACGAGGGACCTTATCAAAAGTTTTCATTTTCACACCTTACCCTTCCATATCTCTATGTCTACCACTCCCCTGACTCTCAGTCTGAAGAAGGGTCTCAACCCAAAATGTCACCCATTCCTTCTCTCCAGAGATGCTGCCTGAACCGCTGAGTTACTCCAGCATTTTGTGTCTTATCTTTTTTTTAACCAAAAATAGATTTATTCAATTATTACAATAATATGTACAATACTAAACTAAACAATAGGAAACAATACAAACAAACCCACCACCATAATACAAGTAAAACAAATATTCTAAAACAACTAAGTTACAATCCTTGTCAAGGAAACATTCTATCCCCAGCGGTCCCGGAAATCCCCAGTCTAGACATTTTGGGTCGAGACCCTTCTTCAGACTGAGAGTCAGGGGAGTGGTAGACATGGAGATATGAAAGGGTAAGGTGTGAAAACGAGAGATCAAAGGGGACAATGCTCAAGGAAATGGTCACCCATTCCTTCTCTCCCGAGATGCTGCCTGACCCACTGAGTTACTCCAGCATTTTGTGGTTACCTCCTGACCCACCTTTGTAGCCACAATATATGTGGCTGCTTCAGTTGTATTTCTGGTCTTTGGTGGTCTCCAGGCTGCTGAGGTGAGCAGCTCAGCTACACTAATACCAAGGATAAGTAGTTGTACTCTCTCTGAGAGAAAATGGTAATTACCCAGCGCTTCCATGATACAAATATATCTTATCTATCCATTCTCTCCTCAAATCAGAAATGCAACATCCTGACCAGTCTCCTCTGCCATTCTCTCTGCCAGTTCAATCACATCCTTCCTCTCGCACAGCAACCAAAAATGTTTGCACTACACCAGATGTGATTATTTTATGAAGTTGTACCATTATCCCCAGCTCTCATATTCTGTACCTCGACTTTTAAAGGCAAATTTCTCATGTGCCTCATAGTCATAGTGATACAGTGTGGAAAGAGGCCTTTGGCCCAATTTGCCCACACCCCCTGCACTCGTCCCACCTTCCTGCGTTTGGCCCATACCCCTCTAAACCTATCCTATGCATGTAACTGTCTAAAAGTTTCTTCAACATTGTGATAGTACTTGCCTCAACTTCCTCCTCTGGCAGGTCAGGCAGCATCTCAGGAGAGAAGGAATGGGTGATGTTTCGGGTCGAGACCCTTCTTCAGACTGAAGAAGGGTCTCGACCCGAAACGTCACCCATTCCTTCTCTCCTGAGATTCTGTCTGACCTGCTGAGTTACTCCAGCATTTTGTGAAATAAATACCTTCAATTTGTACCAGCATCTGCAGTTATTTTCTTACACCTCCTCTGGCAGCTCGTTCCATACATTCATCTACCATCCTTTATGTAAAAAAAGGTTACCCCACAGGTTCCTATTAAGATTTTCCTTCCTCACCTTATTCCTATGTCCTCTGGTTCTTGATTTCCCCTACTGTGGGCAAAAGACTCTGCATTTACATGATCTATTCCTCTCATGATTGTGTGCAGCTCCATGCCACTATACATTCTTCACCACACCGTTGCTTGGCAATGTACACTGAGGTCCCACCGTTTCTCGATACCTCCTGTGGCCTTATCATTCACTGTATAGGACCTACCCATAATAGGCTTGCCAAATGTCATTACCTCACACTTATCAGGGTTAAGGAAGAAGGGTCTCGACCCGAAATGTCACCTATCCCTTCTCTCCCGAGATGCTGCCTGACCCGCTGAGTTACTCCAGCATTTTGTGTCTACCGTCACTCCGAAGAAGGGTCTTGACCCAAAACGTCACCCATTCCTTCTCTCCTGAGATGCTGCCTGACCCGCTGAGTTACTCCAGCATTTTGTGTCTACCATCACTCTGAAGAAGGGTCTTGACACAAAACGTCACCCATTCCTTCTCTCCCGAGATGCTGCCTGACCCGCTGAGTTACTCCAGCTTTTTGTGTCCACCTTATCAGGGTTAGATTCCATCTGCCGTTACTCTGTCCGATATACCAAGTGATCTATATCTTCTCGTAGGCTGATCAATATCCTCCTGACTACCAATAATAACACCGTCAATTTTCAAGTTATTTGCAAACGTACTAATGATACCTCCTCCCTGTGCTCATTCTCTCACTTGTTCACCATGAAAATGTGTGGTTGCACTTCAGGAAACTTGGAGAGAGAAAAGCAACGGCTGCAAAATATCATGGCAACGGGGACGGACGGTCCGTTGCCAGACAAGAAACAAAAACCCGAAGAGGAGGAGGAAGAGAAACCAGCACCTGACCGGTTTGATGAGTGTAAGTACATCTGTTGGCGCGGCTGGTAGAGCTGCGGCCTCACAGCTCCAGAGATCCGGGTTCCATCCTGACCTCGGACGTTGCCTGTGTGGAGTTTACATCTTCTCCATGTGACGGCGTGGGTCACATTCGGGTGCTCAGGTTAGAAGAAACTGGAGCACCCAGGGGAAACCCACACACTACGGTGGCACAGCGGTAGAGTCGCGGCCTTACAGCGAATGCAGCGTCGGACTGTACATGGGGTGGACAAGGTGGGTGGGCACTGTACATGGGGTGGCCAGGGTGGGTGGGTGGGCACTGTACATGGGGTGGCCAGGGTGGGTGGGCCTTGTGCATGGGGTGGTCAGGGTGGGTGGGTGGGCACTGTACATGGGGGGGTCAGGGTGGGTGGGTGGGCACTGTACATGGGGTGGCCAGGGTGGGTGGGCCTTGTGCATGGGGTGGTCAGGGTGGATGGGGATCATGGCTTGGGGTAATGCCTGTGGATGAAACATTGGGGTGGTAGTTTCTGGGTGTGTGGTGATGGAGGGGATAATTGTGGGTCCGGGGATGTACAATATCTGAGATGGAGGTGAGAATGTACTGAGGGTTGCCACGTGTTATCGGGGATGGGGTGGCTGTTACCATTCTTGTCCTTCTCTTCCTTCCTGCTCAGTGTGCAGTGAGATTGAAGAGAGACGGCAGTTCCTGCAGCAGATGGAGTCCTTTGGTCGGGGGAAGGATTTCCGCGGAATCATTCACACCGAGATTTCCCAGGTACTGTTGGGCTGGACATAGTGGAGCAAGCAGCCATCTCAAACATCTAGTGCACTTGCAGGCTCCTTCAACATAGGTACAACCATGAGTGAATCCAGTGTTGGGTTTGGTTCCTGGATAGACCAAGGAGTGTACAGTCAGATCGTGACAGAGTTGGACCTACTCCCATCACCATCATGGGACTTACTCCCCAAAATACTCCCCATCAGGTCAGTTAGGGCAGCACTGGGGCACAGCGGTAGAGCTGCTGCCTTACAGCGCCAGAGATCCGGCTTCCATTCTGACTGCAGGTGCTGTCTGTATGGAGTTTGTACGTTCTCTCTGTGATCATGTGGTTTTTCTCCGGGTGCTCTGGTTTCTGCAAGATTGTAGGTTAATTGGCTTCAGTAAAAAAGTTGCAAATTGTCCCTAATGGGTTGGATAGTGTTGACGTCCGGGATGATCGCTGGTTGGTGCCGACTCGATTGGCCGAAGGGCCTGTTTTTGCCCTGTGTGTCTAAAGTCTGTAAAGTCTTAAAAAGGTCCTCTTGACTTTTTAATGAAGACCTCCTCCTCCTCCTCCTCCTCTGGAAGGCTTGACCGAAGTTCATGGAGACACAGATGAGTAACTGAGGACCCATCTACAGAGCTACATTTCTCCATTGAAGGAGAAATGCAGACATTGTTCACATTGCCTTAACTAGGATGGTGACGTGACTGCAGGACATGGGGGTAGATGGCACGAGGTCATTACCTGCCTCCTGGCAGGCTACATGTAAGAGTGGTTTGCTTGTACCCAGATCTTGGTGAGTCAACACAAGATTCAGATCTTCAGTCGAATTTAAGTGAAGTCGCAGAAGATTGACAAGGATGTTGCCAGGACTCGAGGGCCTGAGCTATTGGGAGCAGGTTAGGACTCTATTCCTTGGAGTGCAGGAGGATGAGGGGTGATTTATAGAGGTGTTCAAAATCATCAAAGGAATAGATCAGGTGGACGCATAGAGTAGCTTGCCCAGAGTGGGGGAGTCGAGCACCAGAGGACATAGCCATGATCACATTGAATGGCGGTGCTGGCTCGAGGGGCCGAATGGCCTACTCCTGCACCTATTTTCTATGTATCTATGTATCTATAATATTAAGGTGAGGGGGGAAAGATTTAATAGGAACTTGAGGGGTAACCTTTTCACACAAAGGGTGGTTGGTGTATGGAGGAAATAGTTGTGACAGGTACTATCGCAATGTTTAAGAACAGTTAGACAGTACATGGATAGGACAGGTTTAGAGGGGTATGGGCCAATTGCAGGCAGGTGGGATTAGTGTAGCACGCTGGCTGGTGTGGACAAATGGGGCTGAAGAGCCTGTTTCCACGCTGTAAGATTCTATGACTCTATGACTCACATGCCAGCATTGCGTTCTTGTGCATCAAGCAAATCCAGTTTGAAGACCTGGAAAGTTGAGCATCAGGTCAAGCATTTGCTGGGGGAAGAGGCTGGGAGTCCAGTTTGGTCTCTCCTCTCTATGCCAGCACACTGCCCTGGGAACAGTTGAAGGGACAGAGTAAAGGGAGCATGACTCGGTATTGCAGCCGGGCTCTCGATGCTGATCAAGTCCCCCATTTGATCACTGGGCCGGAGCTGCAATTGTATTTGTGCACGTCAGGTCACTACCCCATTCCAGATCAGCAGGGCAGTGCAGTACTCTTGCACGGACTCAGAACTGATTTCCTCCTAGCTGCAGGGGCCTCCTCCAGTGCCATAGTGAGGCCCACCGGAAATTAGAGGAACAGCACCTCATATTTCGTTTGGGCAGCTTGCAGCCCAGCAGTATGAACATTGACTTCTCCAATTTTAGATAGTTCCTCTGTCCCTCTCTTCCCCTCCCCCTTCCCAGATCTCCCTCTATCTTCCTGTCTCCACCTATATCCTTCCTTTGTCCTGCCCCCCTGACATCAGTCTGAAGAAGGGTCTCGACCCGAAACATCACCCATTCCTTCTCTCCTGAGATGCTGCCTGACCTGCTGAGTTACTCCAGCATTTTGTGAATAAATACATTCGATTTGTACCAGCATCTGCAGTTATTTTCTTATACTCCTCCTAGCTGCATGGCATGCTCCACAGTCGATGTTAATCCTCATTGCATGCAGTATCTCATAAAACCCATTAAGAGACAATCCACATCGGAGCTATACAAGTTAAGCTTTAACCTGAATAAATGGGCTGTATCTTCACTGGCCAACATCATACATACAGTAGGTAGACACAAAATGCTGGAGTAACTCAGCGGATCAGGCAGCATCTCGGGAGAGAAGTAGTGGGTGACGTTTCGGGTCGAGACCTTTCTTCAGACTGATGTCAGGGGAGCCCTCTTTGTTCCCAGTGGACCCCTTCGTTCCCAGTGGACCCCTCTATCTCTCACTCTTCGTTCCCAGTGGACCCCTCTATCTCTCACTCTTCGTTCCCAGTGGACCCCTCTATCTCTCACTCTTCGTTCCCAGTGGACCCCTCTATCTCTCACTCTTCGTTCCCAGTGGACCCTTCTCATTCCAAGTCTGAAGAAGGTTCCCGACCTGAAACATCTCTTGTCCATTCCTTCCGCAGATGCTGCCAGGCCGGCTGAGTTCCTCCGGCATTTTGTGTTTTGGTCAGGATTCCAGCATCTGCAGTTTCTTGTATCTCATTCTCATTCCCTATATACCTTCTCTCTCTCTCTCACTCCTTTATCTCTTCATCCTCTTATTCAGTCCCTATTGCCATTAACTATTTCATGATCCAGACAGGAATATCCAGCTGTCTATTGTATTAACCAGTGTAGTGTGCCTCAATCAGTGAGGTTTCGTCAAAAGATTTACGAGGATGTTGCCAGGGCTAGAGGGTGTGAGCTATAGGGAGAGGTTGAGCAGGCTGGGTCTCTATTCCATGGAGTGTAGGAGGATGGGGGGGAGATCTTATAGAGGTGTATAAAATCATGAGAGAAATAGATTGGGTAGATGCACAGTCTTTTACCCAGATTAGGGGAATCGAGGACCAGAGGACATAGGTTCAAGGTGAAGGGGAAAAGATTTAATAGGAATCCGAGGGGTAACTTTTTCACACAGAGGGTGGTGGGAACAAGCTGCCAGAGGAGGTACTTGAGGCTGGGACTATCCCATCATTAAAGAAATAGTTTGACAGGTACATGGATAGGACAGGTTTGGAGAGATATGGACCAAGCGCAGGCAAGTGGGACTAGTGTAGCTAGGACATTGTTGGCCAGTGTGGGCGAGTTGGGCCGAAGGGCCTGTTTCCACACTGTATCACTCTATGACTCTAAGGGATAATAATCTTCACGGGTTACTTAGCTCTTGTCGAATAACGTGTGTGTCCATTGCAGAAAATTCGGGAGATGGAGGAGATCGACAGAAGGAGGAGCAGTGAGTTGAAGCAACAAATGGAGTTGGATAAGACGAAGAAAGAATATGCTCGCTCATAGTTTTATACCAAATATCAAAATAAAACAAATTAAAACTTACCTGAGGAACTCATTTAATAGAAACAATCACCGCTCCGCCTTTCTCAGCCAGGTCCGGATCCAGTGCAGAAGCAGCCCACTCATATCTGATGAGGAGAGAGAGGTTAGTGCATTAGGAAGAAAAACTGCAGGTGCTGGTTTAAGTCGAAGATAGACACAAAATGCTGGAGTAACTCAGCGGGTCAGGCAACATCTCTGGAGAGAAGGAATGGGTGACGTTTTGGGTCGAGACCAAAGATACTAGAGGAACAAGATGGACGAAGGGTCTCGACCCGAAACGTCACCCATTCCTTCTCTCCCGAGATGCTGCCTGACCTGCTGAGTTACTCCAGCATTTCGTGAATAAAAAGATGGACCACTCCATTGAAATCGCCTATACTGAAGTGTAGTACGCAAAGGAGCGTAACGTCCACCATTTTAGTAAGCAAAACCTGCCTCTCGCAGTGTTTTGGGGGAACAGTATGTGTGATGATACCATTAAAATGCAGAATATATCTCATCTATCAATTCACAGAATTTTGTTATTTTCCTTTTTAAATGTTTCTGCAAGTTTCTGCAAGTTTCTGCCTACTAAAATGGCTCCGTGACGCACTACGGTTTGTAGGATCGAGTGGTCTATCTTGCTCCTCTAGTATCTTTGGTCGAGACCCTTCTTCAGACTGATGTCAGGGGAGGGGGGGGGGGCGGGCTTTTGAGGCCCTCTGAGGGGGCGCTGTGAACTGTTTATGTATGTGCTGTTATGTTTGTGTGCCATTGTATGTTCGTTCTTAGTACCTGAACTGATGTACAGCACTTTGGTCAACGTGGGTTGTTTTTAAATGTGCTATACAAATAACATTGACTTGACATCAGTCTGAAGAAGGGTCTCGAACCGAAATGTCACCCATTCCTTCTCTCCCGAGATGTCAATAGTCAATAGTCGTTTATTTGTCACATACACATAAATGTGTAGTGAAATGAAACATTACCCGCAGTTAAACAATAAGACCAATAAGAATAATCAATAAAAATGCAATAACACATACAATCACAACTAACACCAAACAAAAAGAAACATCCATCACAGTGAGTCTCCTCCAGTCCCTCCTCACTGTGATGGAAGGCCAAAAATGTATTTTTCTCTTCCCTGCCGTCTTCTCCCGCGGTCAGGCTGTTGGAGTTGCCACGTCGGGGCGGTCGGGGCTCCCGATATTGAAGCCGCCGCTGGGCGGTGAAAGGTCAACGGCCTATTCCAGGCCGCGCCGGACGGTGAAAGGTCCGCGGCGGGCCGACCCAAGCCCCGCGATTCGGGGCGGGCGAACACGCTGCCTCTGCCGCTGCCGGAGCTCCCGATGTCGGCCCCCATCCAGGGGCCTGCGGGCTTCCGACATCCACGCGGCCCACGCCGGAGCCTCCGGAGACGAATCGCAGCCGCTCCCGTAGCATCCGCAGGCAGCCAGCGCCGCAGGTGGTGAGTCCGCGCCGCGGGCTCTGCGAACCAGAGCTCCAGGTGGTCCCAGGTGCATGGCCGGTGGTAGGTGGCAGCGGGAACGGAGACACGACACAGAAACAAAGATCGCGTCTCCGTTCGGGAGAGAGAATGTTACAGTTCCCGTTCCCGTTCCCTCCCACCCCCCCAAACATAACATACAAACACTACACCATATTAAAACTACAATTCATACAAAAACAACAAAAAACACAAAAGACAGACGGACTGCAGGCAAGCCGCAGCTGCGACGGCAGCGCTGGCTCCTGACCCGCTGAGTTACTCCAGCATCTTGTGTCTACCTTCGAGGTTAGTGCATTGTTCTTTTCCCATCTGGAATCAATTGTAAAATAAGAAACAAAACGTTAAGTAAAGATGAACATTGAGAGTTTTTCTGTGGTTTTTCTATTCCAGGTATTAAAGGTGCTCCTCACTCTGGTCAGCAGAAAGCAGCCCAGAACCATTCCTGGTGGACCAAGACCAGTGAACGACCTGCTCACTCCATTATACACTGTCTCGTCCTTCCCTCTCTCACACACCGGTGCTCCCCTTCTATAAATCTATAAATTCAAAGTCATTTTCCCCGCGAGTTATTTCTAAACCCCAATCCTCCTACAGGAAAGGCCATTTTTTCAAACGCCTTTCTAACCAGTCAACCCATCAATCGCGGTGGCGCAGCGGTAGAGCTGCTGCCTCGCAGTGTCAGAGATCCGGGTTCCATCCTGACCACGGGTGCTGCCTGTGCGGAGTTTGTACGTTCTCCCTGTGACCGCGTGGGTTTTCTCCGGGTGCTCCGGTTTCCCACCACATTCCAAGGACTTGTACGTTTGTAGGTCAAATTGGTTTCAGTAAATTGCCCCCTAGTATCTAGGTATCCTAAGTGAAAGTGAAAGTAGAATAACACAGAACGAGTGTACAGGTGATCAACGGCCCGCGTGAACTTACTGGGCTGAAGGGCCTGTTTTGTTTAGTTTAGTTTAGAGATACAGCGTGGAAACAGGGCCTTTGCCCCACCTAGTCCACGCCGACTGGCGATCAGTGGGAGGAAACCGGAGCACCTGGAGACAACCCACGCGATCACAGGGAGAACATGCAAACTCCATATAGACAGCACCTGTAGTCAGGATCGAACCCGGGTTTCTAGCGTTGTAAAGCAGCAACTCTGCTGTTTGGAGACATGTTTGCAATATATGAAACTCACGTGCATGCGTGGACTTTATTAAGTAGTTCAATCTCTCGTATCTTACATTACATGGACATGATATATCATAACATCCCCCCCTTTTGCCAAAAGAGAAAAACTCTCAGATGTACAATTTATGCTCGCTTGACATATCATATCATATATATACAGCCGGAAACAGGCCTTTTCGGCCCTCCAAGTCCGTGCCGCCCAGCGATCCCCGTACATTAACACTATCCTACACCCACTAGGGACAATTTTTACATTTACCCAGCCAATTAACCTACATACCTGTACGTCTTTGGAGTGTGGGAGGAAACCGAAGATCTCGGAGAAAACCCACGCAGGTCACGGGGAGAACGTACAAACTCCTTACAGTGCAGCACCCGTAGTCAGGATCGAACCTGAGTCTCCGGCGCTGCATTCGCTGTAAAGCAGCAACTCTACCGCTGCGCTACCGTGCCGCCCTAAAAACATCCATCATCAAAAAATGACAATTGATAATGACAAACTCAATGTGTCACAAAGTTTTAAAGATATTTTGGCGGTCTCACTGTGTGACCTGAGCGAGTTTTCATTGTTTTGTCCATGTCAATGTCATTGTCTTTGTCATTTTCTCTACAGTCGGCTGGTGTTTAAACGCCTGTGTCGCGTTGGTTGTGGTCGGTGTTGTAGACGGGCTCTGGTCATTGATGGTTTGGCCGTGCTTTGCGTGTGTTGGCGTGCGACCAACTCGTCCGGTGGATTTTCATGGGTCTTGCGGAGATGTACGTTATTGCGACTGTGGATGCCAGAAGCGGTCTGAACCGCGTATCTACTTGAACGCTCATCAAGCCGGCGAGAAATGACGGCTCTCTCCCGACTCTTCTTTCCTTGCCTTCGCTCTGTACCCCCTTGGTGAAGTGGGCAAGATCTTTAGCTGACCTGTTGTAATTGTCAGCTTGCCGCTGGACCCGCGGCTTCATGCGTTGGTGATCGTGCACTACTCTGGGTGATCGTGCACTACTCTGGGTGGAATTCTCTGCCTCAGAAGGCAGTGGAGGCCAATTCTCTGAATGCATTCAAGAGAGAGCTAGATAGAGCTCTTAAGGATAGCGGAGTCAGGGGGTACGGGGAGAAGGCAGGAACGGGGTACTGATTGAGAATGATCAGCCATGATCACATTGAATGGCGGTGCTGGCTCGAAGGGCCGAATGGCCTCCTCCTGCACCTATTGTCTATTGTTCCAGTAGTCTTGCTGTCGTGGGCAGTAGTGTACGCGTGCGACGATTCACGAGGTGCTGAGCGGGACTTGTGCTCAGCCCTTGAGAAGACGTATTACGATGATCCAACATCGCTAGGTAGGGGTCTGATGGCGATTAGTTGCTCTTCGTCATGACTCACTTCGCTGTTTTGACGGCTGATTCTGCTTTCCCGTTGGCTTTGCTATTGCCTGGACTGCCGGACAACTGCTCACGATCCCATTCTCTCGCCAACTGGCGGAATGCGATCAATGTGAACCGCGGTCTATTGCTCACAACTGCCATACCTCGCGAAATGAGCTTTCAGTTTACGAATTACGGGTTGGACTGCTCGCGTCTCTCAGCCGGTCCACTCAGAAGAAGTTGCTCTGGCAGTCGACGGTGACGAGATAATCTTTCCGGTCCCATGAGACTTTCTGCCATGGCCTAGTCGGCAGCTCATGACTCACAAGCGGCTCTTTTTGCTGGTTGGCTTCATAGGTGCGGCACACATCACATGTAGTGATGTACTGCTTGATGTCGCAAGTAGTATAAGAAGATAACTGCAGATGCTGGTACAAATCGAAGGTATTTATTCACAAAATGCTGGAGTAACTCGGCGGGTCAGGCAGCATCTCTGGAGAGAAGGAATGGGTGACGTTTCGGGTCGAGACACTTCTTCAGACTGATGAAGGGTCTCGACCCGAAACGTCACCCAATTCCTTCTCTCCCGAGATGCTGCCTGAACTGCTGAGTTACTCCAGCATTTTGTGAATAAATACTGCTTGATGTCGCTCCTCATGCCAGGCCAGAATAGGCACTCGCATGCTCGTCGTAGGCAGCCTTCGATGCCCAGATGTGAAGAGTGTATCTTTTCTTTCCCATCTCTGCGTAAGCTTAGCGATATGATCACACGCTCGCCCTTGAAGATCAGACCATCTTGTACTGCGAGCTCATCCCTATAGCTGTAATAAGGTGTGATCTGCTCTGATAGCGTATCACGTTCGCTTGGCCAACGACTGATGACGACGTGTTTCAGCATCTGTCGCAAGTCTTCTTTCGCTGTTTCATCGTGAATTTGCTCGAGACGCTCATTGCGAATTGGCAAGTGCGATACCATGTTGACCTCCTCGAATGCTTGCTCTCTGCTCCGTGTACTGCTAACTGCACGCCACAGTGTACCTGCAAGATGCATGAGCTTCCCCTGACAGCAGCTGATGTGGAAATCATAGCTGTGTAGGCGGAGTAGCATTCCTTGGAGACGCTTCGGTGCTTTCACCGGCGGCTTCTTCGCTATCATTTCAAGCGGCTTGTGATCGCTGATCACGCTGGAGAAACGACCAAATGTGCATCGCTCCATTGCGAATACCACAGCGAGCATCTCCTTGTCGATCGAAGCATATCGCGATTCGGTTATTGCTCTGCGCACATACGTGAAGGGGCGTCCCTTTTGGAGCAAGGCTGCCCCCAGTCCCTTGTTGCTCGTGTCACACTGAATCGTCAGCTCCTCCTTGGGATTATAGCTTCTAGGATCGGTGCTTCAGACGCCATCTGTCTGATCTTGGACATCGCCGTGTCCTGCTCAGCAGACCACCTCCATGCTGTCTGGTCTCGTCAGCTGTCTGATGGGCGGCTGGGTAGAAAGTGGCTCAGGTAGTTGACGAATCCAACTAGCCTCTGCACACCCTGCACGTCTGAGGGTGCTGGCATGTTGACCACATGGGCGACCTTTTTGGGTAGGGCTGCAGCCCCGTGTCCTAAGATCACGTGTCCTAAGAAGGGTACAAGAAGATAACTGCAGATGCTGGTACAAATCGAAGGTATTTATTCACAAAATGCTGGAGTAACTCAGCGGGTCAGGCAGCATCTCGGGAGAGAATGAATGGGTGACGTTTCGGGTCGAGACCCTTCTTCAGGCTGATGAAGAGTATCTCGGTAGCTCTGAAGACGGACTTGTCTTTGTTGAGCTTCATGTGTGTCTGTACGTATCAGTGAAGTAACTGCTCGAGCTTCGAGTCGTGGTCGTTGATCGCGTCTTCCATCGCCTCTCCTTTACCCTAGACCAGGATGTCGTCTGCGACGCAGATCACTCCAGGCATACTGCCATTCAGTACAAGCGTATCGTCTGAAATCTTCCAACGAAGATTACATCAAGCACTCGAAGGGCTACCTGGAGTGATAGCCGATAACGACCACCGATAACGACCGAAGGGTGTGATGAACGTCGTCCAGTTTCACCGGCCAGAAAGCTGAGCTCATGTCCAGCTTACTGAAGATCTTCGCTGGATCGAGATCTGGCAGGATGCCCTCAATGACTGGGAGCAATGCTTTGTTTAGCGGTCGTGGATCGATGCACACCCGGAGATCGCCATTCTTTTTCTCCCTGACCCCAACTCGTGCACTGGTGCGATCTCTTGATGCTCCACCATGGGCTCCAGCCCCGTCTTCACCTTCTGCTTTATCGCGTGAGATTTGCGTCGTGGCGGTCAGACTGTGGATTGGGCTTCCTCGTCTACCTGCAGGTGGGCATCACCGGGCAGCTCTCCCAGTGCACCGTCGAACACCTCTGCACACCTCTTATGGAAACTTACAAAATTCTTAAGGGGTTGGAGAGGCTAGATGCAGGAAGATTGTTCCCGATGTTGGGGAAATCCAGAACAAGGGGTCACAGTTTAAGGATAAGGGGGAAGTCTTTTAGGACCGAGATGAGAAAGTTTTTTTTCACACAGAGAGTGGTGAGTCTGTGGAATTCTCTGCTACAGAAGGTAGTTGAGGCCAGTTCATTGGCTATATTTAAGAGGGAGTTAGATGTGGCCCTTGTGGCTAAAGGGATCAGGGGGTATGGAGAGAAGGCAGGTACGGGATACTGAGTTGGATGATCAGCCATGATCATATTGAATGGCAGTGCTGGCTCGAAGGGCCGAATGGCCTACTCCTGCACCTATTTTCTATGTTTCTATGTTCTTCAGCCTTACGCACTTTCTCCTTGACGACAGACGACGTGTGTACACGGTGAAAGCTGTCGTCATTCACACTGATCAAATTCATTCGCTGACTGGCCTTCATATCATATCATATCATATATATACAGCCGGAAACAGGCCTTTTCGGCCCACCAAGTCCGCGCCGCCCTGCGATCCCCGTACATTAACACTATCCTACACACACTAGGGACAATTTTTTTTACATTTACCCAGCCAATTAACCTACAAACCTGGTTGCTCTCCCGAGATGTGCAGTTATTTTCTTATACTACTGGTTGCTCTCCCGAGATGCTGCCTGACCTGCTGAGTTACTCCAGCATATAACATATAACATATAACATATAACAACTACAGCATGGAAACAGGCCTGTCCGGCCCTACCAGTCCACGCCGACCATTCTCCCTGACCTATTCTCATCTACCTGCACTCAGACCATAACCCTCCAATCCCCTCCTATCCATATACCTATCCAATTTACTCTTAAATAATAAAATCGAGCCAGCCTCCACCACTTCCACCGGAAGCCCATTCCATACAGCCACAACCCTCTGAGTAAAGAAATTCCCCCTCATGTTACCCCTAAACCTTTGTCCCTCAATTCTGAAGCTATGTCCCCTTGTTGGAATCTTCCCCACTCTCAAAGGGAAAAGCCTACCCACGTCAACTCTGTCCGTCCCTCTCAAAATTTAAAAAACCTCTATCAAGTCCCCCCTCAACCTTCTACGCTCCAAAGAATAAAGACCCAACCTGTTCAACCTCTCTCTGTAGCCTACGTGCTGAAACCCAGGCAACATTCTAGTAAATCTCCTCTGTACCCTCTCCATTTTGTCGACATCCTTCCTATAATTTGGCGACCAGAACTGCACACCATACTCCAGATTCGGCCTCACCAATGCCCTGTACAATTTCAACATTACATCCCAACTTCTATACTCGATGCTCTGATTTATAAAGGCAAGCATACCAAACGCCTTCTTCACCACCCTATCCACATGAGATTCCACCTTCAGGGAACAATGCACAGTTATTCCCAGATCCCTCTGTTCCACTGCATTCCTCAATTCCCTACCATTTACCCTGTACGTCCTATTTTGATTTGTCCTACCAAAATGCAGCACCTCACACTTATCAGCATTAAACTCCATCTGCCATCTTTCAGCCCACCCTTCCAAAAGGCCCAAGTCTCTCTGTAGACTTTGAAAATCTACCTCACTATCAACTGCTCCACCTATCTTAGTATCATCTGCATATTTACTAATCCAATTTGCCACACCATCATCCAGATCATTAATGTAAATGACAAACAACAGTGGACCCAACACAGATCCTTGGGGCACTCCACTAGACACTGGCCTCCAACCTGACATACAATTGTCAACCGTTACCCTCTGGTATCTCCCATTCAGCCATTGTTGAATCCATCTTGCAACCTCACTATTAATACCCAACGATTTAACCTTCTTAATCAACCTTCCATGTGGAACCTTGTCAAATGCCTTACTGAAGTCCATATAGACAACATCCACAGCCTTGCCCTTATCAATTTCCCTGGTAACCTCTTCAAAAAATTCAAGAAGATTAGTCAAACATGACCTTCCAGGCACAAATCCATGTTGACTGTTTCTAATCAGGCCTTGATTATCCAAATAATTATATATATTGTCCCTAAGTATCTTTTCCATTAATTTTCCCACCACAGACGTCAAACTAATAGGTCTATAATTGCTAGGTTTACTTTTAGAACCTTTTTTAAACAAAGGCACAACATGCGCAATGCGCCAATCTTCCGGCACCATCCCTGTTTCTAATGACGTTTGAAATATTTCCGTCATAGCCCCTGCTATTTCTGCACTAACTTCCCTCAATGTCCTAGGGAATATCCTATCAGGACCTGGAGACTTATCCACTTTTATATTCTTCAAAAGTGTCCGTACCTCCTCTTCTTTAATCCTCCTAATTTCCATCACTACTCTACTTGTTTCGCTTACCTCACATAATTCAATATCCTTCTCCTCGGTAAATACCGAAGAAAAGAAATTGTTTAATATCTCCCCCATTTCTTCCGGCTCAGCACATAGCTGTCCACTCTGACTCTCTAATGGACCAATTTTATCCCTCACTATCCTTTTGCTATTGACATATCTGTAGAACCCCTTGGGGTTTACTTTTACATTACTTGCCAAAGCAGCCTCATATCTTTTTTTCGCTTTTCTAATTTCCTTTTTAAGATTCCTTTTACATTCTTTATATTCCTCAAGAACCTCATTTACTCCCTGCCGCTTATATTTATTGTATATCTCCCTCTTTTTCCGAACCAAGTGTCCAATTTCCCTGGAAAACCACGGCTCTTTCAAATTATTATTCTTTCCTTTCCACCGAACAGGGACATAAAGACTCTGTACTCTCAAAATTTCACCTTTAAATATCCTCCATTTCTCTATTATATCCTTTTCATAAAACAACAATTTCCATTTCACTCCTTTTAAATCCTTTCTCATCTCCTCAAAATTAGCCTTTCTCCAATCCAAAATCTCAACCCTTGGTCCAGATTTGACCTTCTCCATAATGATATTGAAACTAATGGCATTATGATCACTAGACCCAAAGTGCTCCTCAACACATACCTCCGTCACCTGACCCATCTCATTTCCTAACAGGAGGTCCAACACTGCCCCTTCTCTGGTAGGCACCTCTACGTATTGCTGCAAAAAACTATCCTGCACACATTTTACAAACTCCAAACCATCCAGCCCTTTAACAGAATGTGATTCCCAGTCTATATACGGAAAATTGAAATCACCCACAATCACCACTCTGTGCTTACTACTAATATCTGCTATCTCCTTACATATTTGCTCTTCCAATTCTCGTTCCCTATTTGGCGGTCTATAATACACCCCTATAAGTGTTGCTAAACCTTTCTCATTTCTGAGTTCCACCCAAACAGCCTCCTTAATCGAGCCTTCTAGTCTGTCCTGCCAAAGCACTGCTGTGATATCCTCCCTGACAAGCAATGCAACACCCCCACCTCTTGCCCCTCCGATTCTATCACATCTGAAACAATGAAATCCTGGAATATTTAATTGCCAATCGCAACCCTCCTGCAACCATGTTTCACTGATCGCCACAACATCATACTTCCAGATGTCAATCCAGGCTCTAAGCTCATCCACCTTTCTTACAATGCTCCTAGCATTAAAATATACACATTTAAGGGACCCATCATTTCTTATTCTCAGTTTATTTCTTTTCCCTTCTTTCTCTCCTACATATTGGGTCTGAGTGTTTCCCTTTTCTGCCTCCTGCCTCACACACTGCCTATTAGCTATCTGTGTTTGAGTCCCTCCCCCCAACCGTACTAGTTTAAAGTCTCCGCAGTTATTTTAGCAAATCTCCCCGCCAGGATATTGGTTCCCCTCGGGTTCAGATGCAACCCGTCCTTTTTGTACAGGTCATACTTCCCCCAGAAGAGGTCCCAATGATCCAGAAACTTGAAACCCTGCTCCCTGCACCAGTTCCTCAGCCACGTATTTATCCTCCACCTCACTCCATTCCTATTCTCACTATCGCGTGGCACAGGCAGTAAGCCTGAGATTATTACTTTGGAAGTCCTTTTTTTTAACTCTCTTCCTAGCCCCCTGAATTCTCCTTTCAGGACCTCTTCCCTTATCCTACCTATATTGTTGGTACCTATATGTACCACGACCTCTGGCTCCTCTCCCTCCCCTTTCAGGATATCCTGGACACGCTCAGACACATCCCGGACACCGGCACCAGGGAGGCAAACCACCATCCGGGTCTCCCGACTGCGTCCACAGAAACGCCTATCTGACCCCCTCACTATAGAGTCCCCTATTACTACTGCTCTCCTCTTCCTTTCCCTACCCTTCTGAGCAACAGGGCCGGACTCCTTGCCAGAGGCCCGGGCACCGTCGTTGCCCCCAGGTAGGCTGTCCCCCCCAACAGTACTTAAACAGGAGTACTTATTTCCAAGGGGTACAGCCACCGGGGTATTCCCTAGTCCCTGCCTCTGTTCCTTGCCCCCCCTAACAGTGACCCACTTGTCTACCTCCCGTGGTCTAGGAGTGACCACCTCCCTGTAACTCCTATCTATAACCTCCTCACTCTCCCTGATCAGACGGAGGTCATCAATCTGCCGCTCCAGGTTCCTAATACGGTCCCTTAGGAGCCCCATCTCGTCGCACCTGGCGCAGATGTGGATGTCTGGAAGACTATCAGACTCCCAGATTCCCCACATCCGACACCCAGAACAAAAAGCTGCCCTGGCACTCATACTCTCCAAACAAAGCCCCGCGCTCGGTTACAAAACCTACCGCCCGGCCGCTACTCCAACCGCTCCAACCGCCCACCCAAAAGAACTGAGTGATCTCCTGGGAGAGGCGAAAAACCGGATAAAAAACCCAGGCCAATTTGGGAAAAAATCCAGGAAATTCCTCTCCGTCCCCAAGCTAGGCGATCGAAACTAGTCTGGGAGATCACACAGGTCTTACTCCTTACTATCCCCACACAATCCCCACACACTACTTCCCAAGCAACACAGCTTGGTGCTGCTTGCTGCTGCTGCTTGCTACTGCTGATTGCTGCTGCTGCTACTGCTGATTGCTGCTGCTGCTACTGCTGATTGCTGCTGCTGCTGCTGCTGCTACTGCTGATTGCTGCTGCTGCTTCTGCTGATTGCTGCTGCTGCTACTGCTGATTGCTGCTGCTACTGCTGATTGCTGCTGCTACTGCTGATTGCTGCTGCTACTGCTGATTGCTGCTGCTACTGCTGATTGCTGCTGCTACTGCTGATTGCTGCTGCTACTGCTGATTGCTGCTGCTACTGCTGATTGCTGCTGCTACTGCTGATTGCTGCTCGTATTGAGGTTTGTCCCGAGCAGCGTCGTGAAGTCATCACTGACCACGATGAACTCAAGGGAGTACTTGCGGTTTGTCCTGGGGTTGAGCAGCTTAACCCTGCAACTCCGTCCGCGTCCATCGTCGGCTTATTCCACATCATGAGCTTCTTATGACATGGGGCCAGTGTGTGGTCTACACCGTGGAAATATCTGCGTGGCAAGATGTTCACGCTCTCTCCACTGTCCACTTGGAGGCCGACCTGCCTCCTATTGAGGAGCTTCGAGGCGTAGACGTCATCCCCAGGCTGCACAGTGTTAATTGTGAGCGTGATATTATCGATCAGCTCAGTGCTCATGTCACTGCCTGCCTGGTCGTCCACTTTGTGCACTTTCCTCTTTCTGCACACTTTGGCACAGTGGTTGCAACTGCCACAAGCCTTACACGTGTGTCCGTGGGCTGGACACTGATGTTTGTCCATTGCATGCTCCTTACCACAGTACTTGCACGCTTTCGCTTCCTGATTGCGTGCAGCGTAGGTTTACTAGGTTAATTCCCGGAATGGCGGGACTGTCATATGTTGAAAGACTGGAGCGACTAGGCTTGTATACACTGGAATTTAGAAGGATGAGAGGAGATCTTATCGAAACGTATAAGATTATTAAGGGGTTGGACACGTTAGAGGCAGGAAACATGTTCCCGATGTTGGGGGAGTCCAGAACAAGGGACCACAGTTTAAGAATAAGGGGTAGGCCATTTAGAACTGAGATGAGGAAAAACTTTTTCAGTTAGAGAGTTGTGAATCTGTGGAATTCTCTGCCTCAGAAGGCAGTGGAGGCCAATTCTCTGAATGCATTCAAGAGAGAGAGCTAGATAGAGCTCTTAAAGATAGCGGAGTCAGGGGGTATGGGGAGAGGGCAGGAACGGGGTACTGATTGAGAATGATCAGCCATGATCACATTGAATGGCGGTGCTGGCTCGAAGGGCCGAATGGCCTACTCCTGCACCTATTGTCTACTGTGCTTGCCTTGGCTTTTCTTTGGCTTAGCCCGACTGCTTTGCTTGTGTGGGTGGTGCACAGCAGCGCCTCTCTTGTCGCTTGGCTGTCTGATTTTGTGGACAGTTGCAGCAGACTTGCTATTTCCACCGTCGGTGAAAGCTTGGAGAAGTAACTCAGCCGTCTCGGCGCTCTTGCAGACGTCGATACCGCCGCTGAGAGCGAGCCCCCTCTCTTGCAGCAAACGCTTCCTCGTATACGAGTCGCTGATGCCAAGCACGGTCTTGTCACGGAGCACGGTCTTGTCACGGAGCACGGTCTTGTCACGGAGCACGGTCTTGTCACGGAGCACGGTCTTGTCACGGAGCACGGTCTTGTCACGCTGTCTGTCATGCGCTGGAAGAAATTACAGCTCATGTTCTCAGCTGGCGTCAATAGACAATAGATAATAGATAATAGACAATAGATAATAAACAATAGACAATAGATAATAAACAATAGACAATAGACAATAGGTGCAGGAGGAGGCCATTCGGCCCTTCGAGCCAGCACCATCATTCAATGCGATCATGGCTGATCATTCTCAATCAGTACCCCATTCCTGCCTTCTCCCCATACCCCCTGGCTCCGCTATCCTTAAGAGCTCTATCCAGCTCTCCCTTGAATGCACCCAGAGAATTGGCCTCCACTGCCCCCCGAGGCAGTGCACTCCACAGACCCACAACTCCTTGACTGAAAAAGGGTTCTCCCCATCTCCGCTCCAAATGGCACCCCCCCCCCCCCCCCACTCTCAAACTGTGCCCCCCGGCTCTGGACTCCTCCAACATCGGGAACATGGTGACATCGGGGACAAACGATTCAAACTTCTCACCTGCTTCTTGCTGTCTCTTGTTGAAATCTCATTCCTCTCGCCAATGGCGTAGCTCTCGAACGCGCGAACGATCTCGGCCAGTTCACGGCTCCCCTCGTCGCTGGCCAACACGAAACCATTGTAAATCTCACGTCCTGACGGGCCAATCATATGGAGAAACAATGCAGTCTGGTAAGCTGAAGTTTGCCTGTCTAGCTGTGCACCGCTCTGAAGTTTGTCCACATCGGTCGCCATGTTTCCCGACCCTCAATCACTCTGCGATTGACGGTCAATATGGCGGTCGTTAGGCTGCTGGTCGCCCATCTCCTCGTCCATAGCGCCCGTCTCAGCGTGCTGCTGAACGGACGTCTGCACTCCTCCTCGTGTCATTTTGCAGCTGGAATGACTCTTTCTTTGCCTTGAATCCAGCGCACACACCTATCCATCGGCGCTTGACAATTGCGCCGGTCCTTCGCTGCCAACCGTCCCAGCCGGGACTTTCAGGTTGGGACCGAAAAGAACGGTTTTCTAAGGCACCATGTTTGGAGACATGTTTTCAATATATGAAACACACGAGCATGCGTGGACTTTATTGAGTTCAATCTCTCGTAGCATGCATTACATGCATATGATCTATCATAACATCTATCACTGCACCAATGTGCTGCATCTCTAAACTAAACTCTCTAAACTACTGTACTTGTGCAGCTGCTGGTCAGGTTTCCATGGACAGTGAAGATGGACATCTAGATCGTCCTAGTATTGTATTCATTTGCAACCTCGTACTTATAACAGCACAGCACAGAAACAGGCCCATGTGTGTAGCCTCTACGGGGAAATCGCGGACCCCCCTCCAAGCTCCCGTGTCCCGCCGCCTCCCCGGTCTTGTCCACAATTCTCACAGCTTCATGTTTAGAGTCTAGCTGAATCAAGGGATGTGGGGAGAAAGCAGCAACGGGGTACTGATCGTGGATGATCAGCCGTGATCATATTGAATGGCGGTGCTGGCTCGAAGGGCCGAACGGCCTCCTCCTGCACCTATTTTCTATGTTCCTATGTCCGGACGCTTCTTCGGGCCCGACCCGAAACGCCGCCAATCTTTTTTTCTCCAGAGATGCTGCCTGGCCCGCTGGATCCACTCCAGCACTTTGTGTCCATCTTTGGTTTCAACCAACATCTGTAGTTCTTTGTTTCTTCCATAAGCTGGGGTGCAGTCCCCATCTCCCAACCCACTTCATTACAGCGCTTGCACTTTTTTAACTCTGCACTTTCTCTGTCGTTGGAACACCGGAAAACTGGAACACTGCACTCTGGCATTTTTCTCCTGCACCTATTTTCTATGTTTCGATGAAACGAGAGACATGACAGAGGGGGGGGGGGGGGGACAGCTTTCTGGGGTGCCCGGCGTTGCCCCCGCGGGTCAGGGCCGGGTTTTGAACTTCCAGCCGACGTTTCCCACGTTGGGCGCCACTTGGGCAAGAGGTGGCCGCTGCCGAACGGCTTGGCGGCGGCGGGGAGTCGGGTCTTCCTCTAACCTGGCGGGGCAGCGGCTCCAGGACATGCCCCCTCCTCACCATGGGCGGCCTCTGTTGCTCATGCGGCCGCTGGAGAGGCGGCGGGGCCGGGCCCGGGGGTGGAGGGACGGGGGGGGGGGGGGGGGGGGGGGGGAGAATGCAGGTTCTTGTCCCGGGAGATGCCGCCGCCGGACAGAGGGAGGGAGGGAGGGAGGAGTGAGTCCCGGCCGGCGCCTCAAGCTGCTGGAGCTGAGCGTGTATCAGAGACCGCGGCTTCGCCAAGTTCACACCTGGCGCTTCGGCCTCTATCGTGACCGTCAACGACGCCGAGGACACGGGGGTGGGCGACGGGCACGGACGGGCGCCGCCGCCTTTTTCCTCTCCATCATCGGCTTTTCTGGGCATCTCCGCCCGGGTTGCTGGCGGGGGTCGTGTCCACCGACGCTGCTCGGCGCCCGGGACCGCAACGACCCGACTCCGGGGCGGGCGCGCTGCATGCAGTTCCAGGCGCTGCTGATGGACCATCGCGGGCTCGCACAACCTCCTCCTCCTGCTGCTGCTCGATGGCCTCGGTGGCGCAGCGGTAGAGTTGCTGCCTTACAGCGAATGCAGCGCCGGAGACCCGGGTTCGATCCTGACTACGGGCGCCGTCTGTACGGAGTTTGTACGTTCTCCCCGTGACCTGCGTGGGGTTTCTCCGAGATCTTCGGTTTCCTCCCACAGTCCAGAGACGTACAGGTTTGTAGGTTAATTGGCTGGGTAAATGTAAACATTGTCCCTCGTGGATGTCGTCTGACTGTGTATAGTCTGACTCTTCGGAAGTGATAACCACAGGATACATTGATTTCAGGCAGCCCCTGCGTTCCCCCTCGATCCCCTTTCCAGTTCTCCCACTAGTCTTCCTGTCTCCACCTATATCTTATCTTTGTCCCGACCCTTCCCCTGACATCAGTCTGAAGAAGGGCCTCGACCCGAAACGTCACCCATTCCTTCTCTTCTGAGATGCTGCCTGACCCGCTGAGTTACTCCAGCATTTTGTGAATAAATACCTTCGATTTGAACCAACATCTGCAGTTATTTTCCTACACAAGATACAAGATACGTCGGACCCCCGTCTCCAGCTCAGTCCGTCCGTAGTTCGGGTCAGTCCGTCCACAATGTGTAGGAAGGAACTGCAGGTGCTAGTTTAAACCGAAGATAGACACAAAATGCTGGAGTAACTCAGCGGGTCGGGCAGCATCTCTGGAGAGAGGAATGGGTGACGTTTCGGGTCGAGACCCCTCCTTCAGTCCGTCCCAGCGCGGAACCGGCGGCCGAACCCCCGACTGCGCGGCACCGGGTCCCCGCTGCACCCACTGGTGGCGCCCGGCACCCTGGGGTGCGACGCCCCGGCACCCTGGGGTGCGACGCCCCGGCACCCCGGGCCAGTGGATACTGGGGCGCCCTAATACCCGCGGAGCGAATGCTCAAGCTAAACCAAGCAGCGTTTAAACCCACCTGTACCCCGCTAGTGCGCTCCCTTTAAACCAGTGTTACCCCAGTGTAGATTCCTGTACCCGCTAGTACGCTCCCTTTCATCTCACCTGTACCCCGTTACTGGGCTCAGGACAAACCCACCGGTACCCGGCTAGTGCGCTCCCTTTAAACCAGTGTTACCCCAGTGTAGATTCCTGTACCCCGCTAGTGCGCTCCCTTTCATCTCACCTGTACCCCAATACTGGGCTCACGACACTCACCTGTCCCCCGCTAGTGCGCACCCTTTCATCTCACCTGTACCCCGCTAGTGCGCACCCTTTCATCTGACCTGTACCCCGTTACTGGGCTCACGACAAACTCACCTGTACCCCACTAGAACGCTCCTTTTAAACTTGAGTGATTTCTCTCCGGGCGCTCCGGTTTCACCCCACACTTCAAAGACATACAGGTTTGCAGGTGAATTGTCTTCGGTAAAGATTGTAAAGTGTCCCCAGTCTCTGTCCAGGGCAGTTCGGGTCGGTGTGCGGGGATCGCCGGGCTGTCCGGACTCGGCGGGTCTGTTTCCGCGCTGTGTTTCTGAACTAACCTAAAGCAATAAGCAGCCAAGCCCACAGTCTGGGTCACCTTCGCTCCAGGATAACGGTTGGACGTGTACCCCGAGGTACCTCCGCCCCTCAATACCCCCCCCCCCCCCCAGGGCCCAACACCCACTCATCGCCGGTGGGCTTGGCCGATCACACAGTCAGAGATTGATACAGTGTGAAAACAGGCCCTTCGGCCCAACCTGCCCACACCGGCCTGCATTTGCTCCAAACTTGTCCGAGGGTTAGCAGACCAGAGATGGGCAGAAAGGACCCACGGGCCAGGCGCGGGATCCCGGTGTCTGCGTAGACAACATCCTCGCCCAAAGATAAAAGGGAGATATGGAGGAGAAGACGAAAGACGAAGAGGTGGAGGGAGAGTGAACTATCAAGGGAGAGTGGAAAATGAGGAGATAGGGGAGTTCAGATCGAGTGGGTTGGCAAACGGGAGAGGTTTACAGAGACGCCAGGGATAGATGCAGTAAGAGTGAGAGGGGTAGGGGGAAAGGGAGAGAGGTTGACAGAGAGAGGGCGGCCCATAGAGGGAGAATAGAGAGTGTAGGGGAGAGAGTAACAGTTCAGAGAGAGAATAGCAGTAAGGATGGTGAGAGAGATTGAGAATCACCAGATTGATTCCTGGGATGGCAGGACTTTCATATGAAGGAAGACTGGATAGACTCGGCTTGTACTCGCTGGAATTTAGAAGATTGAGGGGGGATCTTATAGAAACGTACAAAATTCTTAAGGGGTTGGACAGGCTAGATGCAGGAAGATTGTTCCCGATGTTGGGGAAGTCCAGAACAAGGGATCACAGTTTAAGGATAAGGGGGAAGTCTTTTAGGACCGAGATGAGCAAGAGAGGAGGGAGAGATGTTGCTTCATTCGCCGTTTGTTCTACTTTTAAGACAATTCAGAGGCGGCAATATTTCTGTTCTGTGAGTGTCGTGAGTCTCTGGGATGTTCCTCCTCATAGATGATGAAGGTAGAGAATGTTGTCCCAAGGCAAAGTCAGATATATTCGAGGCAAACAATGAGTTAATGGTATTTATTCACAAAATGCTGGAGTAACTCAGCGGGTCAGGCAGCATCTCAGGAGAGAAGGAATGGGCGACGTTTCGGGTCGAGACCCTTCTTCAGACTGATGTCAGGGGGCGGGACAAAGGAAGGATATAGTTGGAGACAGGAAGATAGAGGGAGAACTGGGAAGGTGGAGGGGAAGAGAGGGACAGTGGAACTATCTAAAGCTGGAGAAGTCAATGTTCATACCGCTGGGCTGCAAGCTGCCCAGGCGAAATATGAGGTGGTGTTCCTCCAATTTGCGGTGGGCCTCACTATGGCACTGGAGGAGGCCCATGACAGAAAGGTCAGGCTGGGAATGGGAGGGGGAGTTGAAGAGATTGGTTAATGCGGACCGAGCGCATGTTACCCGGAAGTGTGGGGTTGGGGTTACAGTCCAGTTAAGCGGCGATCATATCATCATATCATATCATATATATACAGCCGGAAACAGGCCTTTTCGGCCCTCCAAGTCCGTGCCGCCCAGTGATCCCCGTACATTAACACTATCCTACACCCACTAGGGACAATTTTTACATTTACATTTACCCAGCCAATTAACCTACACGCCTGTGCGTCTTTGGAGTGTGGGAGGAAACCGAAGATCTCGGAGAAAACCCACGCAGGTCACGGGGAGAACGTACAAACTCCTTACAGTGCAGCACCCGTAGTCAGTCTCTGGCGCTGCATTCGCTGTAAAGCAGCAACTCTACCGCTGCGCTACCGTGCCGCCCATATTGAGTGGTGAAACAGAATGGAGGGGCCATTGTAGTCTGAGGTGATCTGTTGAACCAATTCCTCACCAAAGGTTGCCCAGTCCACCTTCAAACCTTCAAACTGGGCACGAGAAGCCCCGAGAGTGTCTCTTGAATTTGGGATTGCCTTGCTGAGTGAAGGAAATCAGACAAACACGTGGTGGAGAATTGGATCTGATGGAGTTTGAAACAATATTCCCTTTGCTGGAACAACGCCGCTCCCATTTTCCATCCTCAGTATCGCACAATTCCCAGCGGTTCCGTGTTTCCCAATCAATTCTCTGAATAAATCACAACCTATCTCAGCGGGGATTTAACTTGGCTGATGTCATTTGTTGCGAAGAATTTCAAAATCTCTATTTTTAACTCTGTTAACTATTTTTAACAATGAAACACTCACTGTCCCGATGGAGACGGAATATCGTATAAAATATTGGGGAATGTTCTGCCCCAGCATTTCATTCCGAGATATTACCGGTAGCTCAGGGGGAAAAGTCGCCGGACAGAGAAAATGCACAGGGAAAAACTTCAGCAATATTACAATGTGGAGAAAATCTTGTACGTAATCATTGCTGCCGTTGGAGTCCCTGGTAAGTGAGCAGAAATAATCAAGCTTTTTACTCTGATTCTGACCATGTTACATTATTCCCAAATGACGATCGTTATACAAGAATATGTGAGGTATATCAATCCTCTCAGTGAAATATTTTTGAATTAACGCTGTGATTTTTCTTATTTTTAAAGACGTGAAACTAATCTTCTTTTTCTCGCACTGCCGGGACTATCCCCAAATGAATGCTGTTCTTGCCTTCATTTGGACGTCGCTCAGAGTTGTCCCAGTGCTCGGGACAGGCAGCTCTCCGGGACTGGGAGGGGTTTACATTGTGAAGTTCACTGTGTCTGATTCATTGATCAGAGTGAACACCCGCTCCTGTGGACACGTCTCACTGTGGAGTCTGCCACAGTCGGATTCCACGGCCTGTTGGGCAATAATTGGATCGATCTCCTGAACCGGTGGCCGCGGATCTACCGGCGTGTGTTGTTACCGAACCATGAATCCATACCATGAATCTCTCCATACCATGAAGCCATTAACGGAGCCTGCACCGCCATTCAATATGATCATGGCTGATCACCCAACTCAGTATCCCGTACCTGCCTTCTCTCCATACCATGAATCCATTAACGGAGCCACTCTGCTGCCGGGTTCTACGTTGTCCGTGCCTTCCCTCTGGAACCCTCCTCGTCCCCATCAGATGCCGAGTTCCCAGAGCCCTGGATAAACACGGCCGGGCACGGTTAAGTCTGTGAAACCGGCCCCATCAGAGACTGTGAGCGGGGTTAACTATCCCGCCTGTTGTAGCGGGCGGCTTGTACTCGCTCGAATTTAGAAGATTGAGGGGGGATCTTATAGAAACTTACGAAATTCTTAAGGAGTTGGACGGGCTAGATGCAGGAAGATTGTTCCCGATGTTGGGGAAGTCCAGAACAAGGGGCACAGTTTAAGGATAAGGGGGAAGTCTTTTAGGACCGAGAGGAGAAAGTTTATTTTCACACAGAGAGTGGTGAATCTATGGAATTCTCTGCCACAGAAGGTAGTTGAGGCCAGTTCATTGGCTATATTTAAGAGGGAGTTAGATGTGGCCCTTGTGGCTAAAGGGATCAGGGGGTATGGAGAGAAGGCAGGTACGGGATACTGAGTTGGATGATCAGCCATGATCATATTGAATGGCGGTATAAGAAAATAACTGCAGATGCTGGTACAAATCGATTTATTCACAAAATGCTGGAGTAACTCAGCAGGTCAGGCAGCACCCAAGGGTCTCGACCCGAAACGTCACCCATTCCTTCTCTCCCGAGATGCTGCCTGACCTGCTGAGTTACTCCAGCATTTTGTGAATAAATAAATATTGAATGGCGGTGCAGGCTCGAAGGGCCGAATGGCCTACTCCTGCACCTATTTTCTATGTTTCTATGTTCCCTCCTCGACTTTTACCCTGCCCGTCGCCTTATCTCCCCTCCCCTGAAGCAGGCAGGTCGGGCACAGTCGGAGCCGAGTCTGAAATTGTCAAACCTGCAGCCGCGCATCGAATCTTAAACGCCTGATAGACAACAGACAACAGGAGGAGGCCATTCGGCCCTTCGAGCCAGCACCGCCATTCAATGTGATCATGGCTGATCATTCTCAATCAGTACCCCGTTCCTGCCTTCTCCCCATACCCCCTGACTCCGCTATCCTTAAGAGCTCTATCTAGCTCTCTCTTGAATGCATTCAGAGAATTGGCCTCCACTGCCTTCTGAGGCAGAGAATTCCACAGATTCACAACTCTCTGACTGAACAAGTTTTCCCTGTAAGTGGAGCCGGTGTTCAGCTCCGGAGAACATGTCCAGTGATGCCCATTTTCCGTCCCCTTCTCTCTCCGCAGTGAATTTAGTGGCGATTGTGATCCTGTCCCGGGGAAAGTGCGGCCTCTCCACCTGTACCACTCGCTACCTGGTGGCCATGGCAGCGGCAGATCTACTGGTCGCGGTCACCGAGGTCATATTGGACCAGATACCATATCATTATTTCTATTGGGGGTTCCTGTCCATTTACCATGCGTGCCGTGTTATCACTGTTCTACAATCTGCAGCTACAGACTGTTCTGTCTGGTTCACCGTCACTTTCACCTTTGATCGCTTCGTCGCCATTTGTTGCCAGAAGCTGAAAACTAAATATTGCACCGGGAAAACTGCGGCTGCGGTTCTGGCAACAGCCGGCGTTCTGCTGTGTCTGAAAAACGTTCCCCGCTACTTCATATATGAACCCTGGACAACCATCGACAATGTCCCGTGGATCTGCGCCTTGAAGGGCAGTTATTACACTGCCCCCGGGTGGGTGGCATTTGACTGGCTCGACACGGTTTTAACTCCGCTTCTACCTTTCTCTGTGATCCTGCTGCTCAACGCTCTGACAGTCCGGCACATTTTAGTGGCCAGTCGGGTCCGTCAGGGGCTGAAGGGTCAGAGCAAGGGGGAGAAGCGCAGTGACCCGGAGATGGAGAGCAGGAGGAGGTCTGTGGTTTTACTCTTCACCATCTCCGGCAGCTTCATCCTCCTGTGGCTGACGGTGGTTGTAAACTTCGCCTATTATCAGATCACAGGGACTGGAGATAATATGAATGATTCTGAATATATCTTTGGCTACGTCGGGGTTTTGCTGAGGAACCTCAGCTGCTGCACCAACACATTTATTTACGCGGTGACCCAGTCCAAGTTCAGGGAGCAGGTGAAGAGCGCGGTGAAATATCCGCTCACATCAGTGCTTCGTCTCATCAATAAATCTGCGCCCTGAGCGCATTCCAGAGTCTCTCCGGTCCGGGCTCCGGCTCCAGCCATTCACCACCGGATCTCCCAGGTGTCAGTCCCGCCCGGATGATCCCATCGACAGCCCAGCTCTGGGACATCCAGCCCTGGGGATTTATCAGCCTTCAGTCCCATCAGTCTTCCTCCAGTTCCCCCATCATCCTAGGATCTCTGGCCACTAGAGCATCTGGGAGATTGCTTGTATCTTCCTTAGTGAAGATAGATCCAAAGTACCGGTTCAACTCGTCTGCCATTTCCTTGTTCCCCATAATAAATTCCCCTGCTTCTGTCTTGAGAGGGGAGAGAGAATGGAGAGAGAAAGAGAGGGGGAAGAGTGAGAGAGGAAGAGAGAGGGGGAAGAGACAGTTAGGGAGAGATAGAGAGCATAGAGACAGCAGGGAGAAAGAGGGAGAGCGAGGGGGAGAGAATGAAAGAGATGGGGAGAGAGAGGTAGGGAGAGAGAGAGAGAGAGAGAGAGAGAGAGAGAGAGAGAGAGAGAGAGAGAGAGAGAGAGAGAGAGAGAGAGAGAGAGAGAGAGAGAGAGAGAGAGAGAGAGAGAGAGAGAGAGAGAGAGAGAGAGAGAGAGAGAGAGAGAGAGAGCGTGCAGAGAGGAAGGAGAGAGTGAGAGAGTTGTTGAGAAAGATGGGAGACAGAGAGAGAAGTGGGAGAGCGATGGGGAGAGAGTGCGCAGAGAGAAGGGGAGAGCGATGGGGAGAGAGTGCGCAGAGAGAAGTGGGAGAGCGATGGGGAGAGAGTGCGCAGAGAGAAGGGGAGAGATATAGAGGGAGAGAAGCAGGGGAATTTATTATGGGGAACAAGGAAATGGCAGACGAGTTGAACCGGTACTTTGGATCTGTCTTCACTAAGGAGGATACAAACAATCTCGTCACAACGAGATCTTGTCACATTTCTCCAAGTGTCCCGTCTCCCTCCGCAGTAGGGACCAGTCTGGGGTAAATTCCACCGTGTACCCAGTTTACCTCCCCAGTGGTCTTCTGCCCCGGTGGGGACCAGTAGAAGGATGAGAGGGGATCTTATCTAAACGTATAAGATTATTAAGGGGTTGGGTACGTTAGAGGCAGGAAACATGTTCCCAATGTTGGGGGAGTCCAGAACAAGGGGCCACAGTTTAAGAGTAAGGGGTAGGCCATTTAGAACGGAGATGAGGAAAAACTTTTTCATTCAAAGTTGTGGAATTCTCTGCCTCAGAAGGCAGTGGAGGCCAATTCTCTGAATGCATTCAAGAGAGAGCTAGATAGAGCTCTTAAGGATAGCGGATCATATTGAATGGCGGTGCAGGCTCGAAGGGCCGAATGGCCTACTCCTGCACCTATTTTCTATGTTTCTATGGTGATTTTCTGTGGATACGGAGAGGAAACGGCCATTTTCTCGCCCTCCACTGGGATCAGGAGGCCAACGTCCTGAAACTCTAGCCCTCCTCTCCCGATTCACATTTTCCCTGTTTAGTTCAGATACATCGGCCTATCAAGCCCGCGCCGACCAACGATCGCCCGTTCACGCACTAGTTTAGATTAGATACAGCGTGAAAACTAAACTATTATTTGATAAACTCTCTCCCCACCTTCATCTCCACCCCCCTCTCTCTTTCCCTCGCCCCATATCTCTCTGCTCTCTTTTTGACTACTTAAACTAAACTAAGTTACACTGTAAACTGAACTCTTCCCTCTCTCTTTCCCTCCCTCACTCTATCTCCTTTCCCTCTCCCCTTCCCTCTCTCTCCCGCACCATCTCTCTCTCTCTTCCCGATTAACATTGCAGTTCCTAACTAAACCCCTTCTCTCTCTTCCCCCTCTCTCTCCCCTGTCTCTCTCCCATCTCTCTCTCCCATCTCTCTCTCCCCACTCTCTCTCCCCACTCCCTCTCCCCCCTCTCTACCACTCTCTCTCCGCCTCTCTCTCACCCCCTCTCTCTCCTCTCTCTCGCTCCATCCTCTCGAATTTACTATAATAAATTTACAATAATAAACTAGATTGATATTTGTTAACCTGTTCCCCCATCCGCTTTATAATAAACTAGACCAAGTTGACCAAGGCCCAATCGTCCTTGGGTTTCCATTGTGACTTGGGGTAATTGCATTCCTTCCTTAAAATAATTTGCTTCTTTTAAAACGAAATAAATCTCAATTAAATAAATATGCTATGTAAAATAAAGAGATCGACATAGATCCGAGGTCTTTGCCAAAAATGGGCGGCCGGGCGGGGAGCGTCTCCCTGGACCGTGGGCGGACGATGGGGAACAGGGAATGGCGGGACTGTCATATGTTGAAAGACTGGAGCGACTAGGCTTGCATACACTGGAATTTAGAAGGATGAGAGGAGATCTTATCGAAACGTAAAAGATTATTAAGGGGTTGGACACGTTAGAGGCAGGAAAAATGTTCCCAATGTTGGGGGAGTCCAGAACAAGGGGCCACAGTTTAAGAATAAGGGGTTGGCCATTTAGAACGGAGATGAGGAAAAACTTTTTCAGTCAGAGAGTGGTGAATCTGTGGAATTCTCTGCCTCAGAAGGCAGTGGAGGCCAATTCTCTGAATGCATTCAAGAGAGAGCTAGATAGAGCTCTTAAGGATAGCGGAGTCAGAGGGTATGGGGAGAAGGCAGGAACGGGGTACTGATTGAGAATGATCAGCCATGATCACATTGAATGGCGGTGCTGGCTCGAAGGGCCGAATGGCCTCCTCCTGCACCTGTTGTCTATTGTCTATTGAGAGGGTGCTACTGACATCGGCTCCGTGGCGCCAGCGCTGCAGCCAGAACGAGCCCTGTAACAAAGCCTCTCCTGTATTGGTCTAACACCCTCACCCCACCCCCCTCCCATTCACACTTACTTTAAATCAAATTGCTTAAAAAAAGAAATGAATCTCAAGGAAATCAAGATCCTAGTGGGGAGAGATGCGCCGGAGGAATTGGGAGAAGAATGGCCGGAGTAGTGGGATAGATAGGGGGGAGATCAGAGACTTGTAATTGCGGTGGGACACCACTGGGTGGGAGTGTGCAACGTGGAACAACAGAACTTGTAATTGCGACGGGACACCACTGGGTGGGACTGTTGAGCAGGAAATAACATGACATAATTGCGGCGGGACACCACTGGGTGAGACTGTTGAGCAGGAAATAACATGACTTGTAATTGCGGTGGGATACCACTGGGTGGGAGTGTTGAGCAGGAAATAACATGACTTGTAATTGCGGTGGGACACCACTGGGTGGGAGTGTTGAGCAGGGAATAACATGACTTGTAATTGCGGTGGGACACCACTGGGTGGGAGTGTTGAGCAGGAATTAACATGACTTGTAATTGCGGTGGTACACCACTGGGTGGGAGTGTTCAGCAGGGAATAACATGACTTGTCATTGTGCAGAAGGAGAGAGTCAAGTCAAGTTTATTTGTCACATACACATACACGATGTGCAGTGAAATGAAAGTGGCAATGCAAAAACTTTTTTATTTAAAAAATGAAAGTGGACAGCTAATGGGAAGACCCTGAACAGCATCGATACTGATTGGGGTACTGATTGAGAATGATTAGCCATGATCACAGAGACAGAGAGTGACACAATGTGGTAACAGGACCTTCGGCTCAAGTCGCCCACAACGGCCAACAATGTCCAAGCTACACTAGTCCCACTTGCCTGCGCTTGGTCCATATCTCTCCAAACCTGTCCTATCCATGAACCTGTCTAACGGTTTCTTAAAGAAATGGGAAAGTCCCAGCCTCAATTACCTCCTCCGGCAGCTCGTCCCATACACCGACCACCCTCTGTGTCGAACATTGCCCCTCAGATTCCTATTAAATCATTTCCCCCTTTACCTTGACCCATGTCTTCACTAAGGAAGACACAAACAATCTCCCAGATGTACTAGAGAACGGATGATCTAGGGAGACAGTGGAACTGAAAGACATTTGTATTCAGCAAGAATATTATTGGGTAGACTGATGCGACTAAGGATGATAAATCCCCAGGGTCTGATGGTCTACATCCAAGGGAACTCAAGGAGGTGGCTCTAGAAATCGTGGACGCATTGGTGATCATTTTCCAATGTTCAATTGATTCAGGATCAATTCCTGTGAATTGGAGGGTAGATAATGTTATCAGACTTTTCAAGAAAAGAGCGTGATAGGAAACAAGGAATTACTGACCAGTTAGCCTGACATTCGTGGTGAGGAAGATGCTGGGGTTCAGAGGTCAGGTGTGTGGGGACTGGGGTTACGTGTGTGTGGCGGGCAGGGTTCAGGTGTATGGGCGGCTGGGAGTCACGTGTGTGGGGGCTGGGAACCAGGTATGCAGGGGGCTGGAGGTCAGGTGTGTGCGGGGCTGGGATTCAGGTTTGTGGGGGGCTGGGGGTCAGATGTGTGGGAGTTGGGTGAGGGGTCAGGGGGTCAGATGTGTGGGAGTCAGGGGGTCAGGTGAGTAGGGGGCTGGGGGTCAGGTATGTGGGGGACTGGAGATGAGGTGTTTGTGGAGATTGGGGTCAGGTGTGTGTGGGCGGGCTCCCGGCTGTCAGTTGCGTGGGGGGCTGGGGGTCAGTTTGTGGGGGGATGGGGGTCAGGTATGTGGGGTCTGGGGGTCAGGTGTGTGGGGGTCTGGGGGTCAGGTGTGTGGGGGTCTGGGGGTCAGGTGTGTGGGGGTCTGGGGGTCAGGTGTGTGGGGGTCAGGTGTGTGGGGGTCTGGGGGTCAGGTGTGTGGGGGTCTGGGGGTCAGGTGTGTGGGGGTCTGGGGGTCAGGTTTGTGGGGGGCTGAGGGTCAGGTATGTCTGGGGAGCTGGGGGTCATGCGTGTGGGAGGCTGGTGGTCCAGTTTCTGGGGGGCTGGGGTTCAGGTGTGTGGGGGGCTCATTGTCAGGTGTGTTGGGGGCAGGGTGTCAGCTGTGTGCGGGGCTCGGGTTCAGATGTGTGGTAGGGGTGGAGGTCAGAGGTGTGTGGGGTTGAGGGTTCAGTTGTGTGGAGGGCTGAGGTCAGGTGTGTTGGGGGCAGGAGGTCAGGTGTGTTGGGGGCAGGGGGTCAGGTGTGTGCGGGGCCAGAGTTCAGGTGTGTGCGGGATTGGGGTTCAAGTTTGTCGGGGGCCTGGGGAACACGTTCCGTGGGGCTTGGTGGCAAGTTTGCCAGGTGTGTGGGGGGCTGGGTGTGTGTGTGTGGGGGGGGGGCGGGTGCCAGGCGTGTGTGGGGGGGTCTGTGGTTCAGGACTGTGGCGTGGGGGAGCTGGGGACATGCGTGTGGGGCGCTAGGTGTCATGTGTGTGTGGCTACTGGGGATCAGGTGTGTGGGGCTGTGGGACAGGTGTCAGGGGGGCTAGGTGACAAGGTGATCAAGTGTGTGGGGGGGGCTGGGGTCATGTGTGTGGGGGGCTGAGGTGATCAGGTGTGTGGGGGGGGGGCTGGGTGCCAGGTGTGGGTGGGGGCTGTCGTTCAGGAGTGGAGGGTGGGGCTGGGAGGCACGTGTGTGGGGAGCTGGATGTCATGTGTGTGTGGCTACTGGGGATCAGGGGTCAGGTGTGTGGGGGACTGGGGTCATGTTTAGGGGAGTGAGGGGGTCAGGCATGTGGAGACTGGGCGTCAGCTATGTGTGGGGGGGGCTGCGGCTTCAGGTGTGTGGAGGGCTGACGTCAGGTGTTTTGTGGTCAGGTGCGTGGGGGGCTGAGGAGGTCAGGTATTGTGAGGGGTGGGGGTCAGGTGTGTGGGGGGGTTGAGGGGGTCAGGAGTGTACGGAGCTGATGGGATCATGTGCGTGGGGGGCTGGGGGTCAGCTTTGTCGGAGGGGTTGAGGGGTTCACGTGTGTGGGGGGAGGGCTGGGGTTCACGTGTGGGGGGGCTGGGGGTGAGGTGTGTGGGGGTCTCAGGGTCTAGTGTGTAGGGAGTCAAGGTGTCAGCTGTGTGGAGGGTTGAGGACAGGTGTGTTGGGGGCAGGGGGTTACGTGCGTGCGGGGCTGGGGTTCAGGTGTGTGGGGGGTCTGGGGGCAGGTGTTCGGGGGGCTGGTTGACATGGTGGTCAGGTATGTGGGGGGGCTGGGGGACAGGTGTGTGGGGGGCTGGGTGCCAGGTGTGTGGGGGGCTGGGGGGCACGTGTGTGGGGGGGCTGGGTGTCATGTGTGTGTAGCTACTGGGGATCAGGGGTCAGGTGTGTGGGGGCTGGGCGTCAGCTGTGTGTCCGGGGGGGTGAGCTGAGTGCCCGCCAGCTGTGTGTGGGGCTGGAGTGCCGTGTGTCGGCGGGGTGGGGGTCAGGTGTGTGGGGGGCTGACGATCCAGGTTTGTGGAGGGCCGACTTCAGGTGTTTTGGGGGCAGGAGGTCAGATGTGTGGGGGGCTGAGGGGGTCAGATGTTGTGGGGGGTGGGTGTCAGGTGTGATGGGGGGCTGAGGGAGTCCGGAGTGTGGGAGATGATGGGGTCAGGTGCGTTGGGGGCTGAGGGTCAGCTATGAGGGAGGGGTTGATGGGTTCAGGTGTGTGGGGGGACTGGGGTTCAGGTGTGAGGGGGGCTGGAGTTCAGGTGTGTGGTGGGGCTGACGTACAGGTGGCCGGGAGTGTGGGTGATAAAGTGTTCAGGTGTTGGTGGTCAGGTATGTGGGGGTGAGGGGGGGGTCAAGTGTGTGGGGGGGGTTGGGAGTCAGGTGTGTGCGGGGTTGGAGGTCAGGTGTGTCGGAGGGGTGTGGTTCAGGTGTGTGGGGGGCTGGGAGGCACGTATGTTGGGGGCTGGGTGTCATGTGTGTGTGACTACTGGGGTTCAGAGGTCAGGTGTGAGGGGCTGGGGTCATGTGTGTGGGGGGGCTGGAGTCAGGTGTATGGGGGTCTGGGTGTCACGTGTATGTGGGGCTGGGTGTCAGGTATGCAGGGGGTGGTGGTCAGGTGTGTGGGGGACTGGGGGGTCAGGTATGTGGGGGGGCTGGTTATCAGGTGTGTGGGGGACTGGGGGGTCAGGTATGTGGGGCCTGGAGGCAAGGTGTGTGTGGGGGTTGGGGTCAGGTGTGTGTGGGGTTGCTGGCTGTCAGGTGCGTGGGGGGTGGGGCGTTGCTCTATCCTCCCAGGCATCCAGGACCCACCGAGAGACGCGCTGGGTCTGAACCGTCGGCCGGGTCTCCCCGCTGCGACCGGCCGCCTGCGCTGCCCCCCCGCTCCCTCAGTACGTCCACCCCACCTTTCCCGCACCCCCAGCGCTCAGACAACCCCTCACCCCTCGCTCCGTGTCGTCCTCCACCCACCCCCGGTACCTGCCGACCCCTCCTCTGCCCGGCCCCGCGCTTCACCCGGTGGACCCGAGATCTGGCTCGCCATTCCAGTGCGTTCCCTTTAAACTCACCTGTACATCACTATCGCGTTCCCTTCACCTGTACACGACTATGGCGCGCTGTATAAACTCACCTGTACATCATTATCGCGCTCAGCATAAACTCACCTGTACACCACTATGGCGCTCAGTGTAAACTCACCTGTTCAACGGTACACTTGGCCAGTGTATACTGGGACACACACACATACACAGACATGCATGTACCCACACATATACACACACACTTACACCCATGGTCGGTAGATACTCAAGCAGAGCAAGCACACACTACACACAGAGAGAGACGATACAAACGTCTGGAGCAACACGGCGAGCGGGTCAGGCAACATCCCTGGAGAACATGGAGCCAACGCTGCGGGTCGGAACATGGCTGATACTGGGGTTGGGAATGGAAGCTGCAAGAGGTGGGGAAGACTTTCAGCTTTCTCCCCCCCACCCCCCAACAGTCCGAAGGGTCCTGACCCGAAACGTCGCCTCGACATGTTTTCTAGAGGTAGAATCATAGACAATAGGTGCAGGAGGAGGCCATTCGGCCCTTCGAGCCAGCACCACCATTCAATGTGATCATGGCTGATCATTCTCAATCAGTACCCCGTTCCTGCCTTCTCCCCATACCCCTGGATTGCATTAGCCCTGAGAGCTCAATCTAACTCTCTTGAACACTCTCTCATTGAGCACAGATGCTGCCTGAACGGCTGTTACTCCAGCACTTTGTGTTTTTTTGTAAACCCGTGGCTGCTGTTCCTTGTTGCAACACACACGCACACACAATCATGCATGCACACACGCACAGACATGCAGACACATACATGTACACACACATACACCATGCACACACATGCATGTACACACACATACACATGCACACACCATGCACACAGACATGCATGTACACACACATGCACACACACCATGCATACACGCACATGCACAGACATGCATGTACACGCACATATACACACACGCACTCACAGAGTTTTGCGGGAAGTGTTACCGGTAAAGTCAGGAGATGCCGCTCTTTGTCTATCTGCTCACCACTGACAAGCCCACGGCCGAGCACCCCCCCCCCCCTCCCCTCCCCCCGGTGCCGCCGGCTGGGTGCTTGTCTCCCCGAGCAGGGCTCCTGATCCACGCGTCCAACAACGCGCAGCTGATCCCGCACACGGCGGGCCCGGGGCCGCTGCTGTCGCCCCTCAATCCCGACGGGAGCTTCCCGCGGCCGGGGACGGGAGAGGAGGAGGGGGAGCGGGAGTAGGGGGGGGAGCGGGAGTAGGGTAGGGGGGGGAGCAGGCCGCGGCTCTGGGGGGAGGCGACCGCGGGGACAGCGGAGGCCCCGGGACTGAAGGGCAGCGGAGAGCGGAGACGGGGCAGAACGCCCAGTGGATCTGCACAAGGAGCTGCCCCCGGGGACAGAGAACCCCCCCTCAGCCGCTCACCTGCATCCATCCCTCACCTTCCTTCCCTCCCTCCCTCAGCCTGCTCACCTCCATCCATCCCTCTCTCCTTCCTTCCCTCCCTCCCTCCTTCCTCCCCTCCCTCCCTCCTTCCTCCTCTCTCTCCTTCCTCCCTCTCCCCATCCCTCCCTCCCTCCCCATCCCACCCTCCCTCGCTCCCCATGCTTCATCTCCAACCTTCAGCCACAAGTTAGTTTGGCCCGTTCACTTGTGATTCCCTGACTGAATCACACGCACGGCCCAGCTCACGAGTGAACACGACACACACTCACCACAGCACCGCCAACAAGTCAGCACGCTGCCTCTAACTCAATCAGTAGCTGTTTAGACACAGAGGGGTCAAGGGGAGAGAGAGAGAGAGAGAGAGTGTGGCAACATGACACAGAGATGGAGCACCCACCATGATCAACTTGACTGATGGGATAGGTGCGAAGGGCTGAATGGCCTACTGCACCTATCGTTTTTATGTGTCTACTGGGCCAAGTGGACCCGTTGGGCCCAAACCTCTCCCTCTCCTCCCCCCTCCCTCCCTCCTTCCCCTACCCCCCCCCCCCCCCCCACCACTCCATCCTCCTCAACCCCCTTATCCTCCCTCCTCCCCTCCCCCATCCTCCCGAGGAGATAGATTTAAACTTTTAAATGTGAATAACTTTTAAAATATAACACCATTTTCAATGAAACTACTTCCATTAGCACCAAAGGGATGACGGTGAGTAAGGTGGGCCTAAAATTGTCGCTCTATCGTGTACCGTTTTGGCTTTAGTTCAGGAACAAACAAACAAACATAGTATATAGATAGATGGTGCTGCAAATTAAAAAAAGGTTAAGATAACTAATAGTGAAATTAAATTAGTTTTTTCATTTTAGTTATAGTGTGGCAATAGGCTCTTCGGCCCACCGAGTCTGTGCCGACCAGCGGTCCCTGGACACTAGCACTATCCAGGGACAATTTACAATTTTACCAAAGCCAATTAACCTACAAACCTGTAAGTCTTTGGAATGTGGGTGGAAACCGGAGCTCCCGGGGGAAACCCACGCGGTCACGGGGAGAGCGTACAAACTCCGTACAGACAGCACCCGTAGTCAGGATCGAACCCGGGTCCAAGGCAGCAACTCTGCCGCTGCGCCACCGTGCCGACCCATTCTGATTGCTGGAATTTAAAAAACTTTCCCCTCCTTCCATCCCTCACTCCTTCCTTCACTCTCCCTCCTTCCCTCCCTCTCTCCTTCCCTCAGCCCGCTCACCTCCATCCATCCCTTCCTCCCTCCCTCCTTCCCCCCTCTCCCTCCCTCCCTCCGCCACCCCATGCTTCATCACCTCATCTCGAGGGTGGAAGTGTGCAAGTTGGAGTTGATCTCCTTGACACAGTTGAGGTTGGGAGGAGATCTGATGAAGGTGTGAATAGTCTGCAAGGAATAACCCTCTGGTAAATAACTAATCCACTGCTGAACACAGGGCTGACATTCCAGTCATCCCCACCAGAGAACACCCCACTGCAGTTAATCATCCGTCCACCACGCCCTGTGGATGAATGCAGACCCCCAGACGGAAGACCCTGGTAACTGTGCATCCCCCCACCACTCCATGGCCCCATGGCTGGTGAACACAACCCCTTCCCCCCCCCTCGTCACAGGCTATCTCTCTGCTCCCTGCCTCAGTTGTCCTGTTGCTCCTTCCCTCTCTCTCCTCCTTTCCTGCATCTTCTCCACTTCACCCTACATTTTGTTCCCAGTCCCCTTGTTCAAATCCCTGTCAAAATGTCATGCAGCGTGGAAACAGGCCCTTCGGCCCAACCTGCCCACACCGACCAACATGTCCCATACACACTAGTCCCAGTGTTTTGCTGATATCCTGCCAAACCTGTCCTCTCCATGTACCTGTCTAAATGTTTCTTAAACGTTGCTCTCCTGCCTTTCCCCTCTTTTAGTTCAGTTTTGAGATACAACGCAGATACAGGCCCTTCGGACCATCGAGTCCATGCCGATCAATGATCACTTGTTCACTAATCCTATCCTATACACTAGGGACAAATTTACAGAGGCCTGCACGTCTTTTCAGTGTGGAAGGAAACCAGAGCACCCGGAGAAAACCCACGTGGTCACAGTCCATACAAACAGCACGTGGTCAAGATGGAACCTTGGTCTCTGGCACTGTGAGGCAGCAACTCTACCGCTGTGACTCCATGCCACCACAGTGCTTCTTAAACAATAGGTGCAGGAGGAGGCCATTCGGCCCTTCGAGCCAGCACCACCATTCAATGTGATCATGGCTGATCATTCTCAATCAGTACCCCGTTCCTGCCTTCTCCCCATACCCCCTGACTCCGCTATCCTTAAGAGCTCTATCTAGCTCTCTCTCGAATGCATTCAGAGAATTGGCCTCCACTGCCTTCTGAGGCAGAGAATTCCACAGATTTACAACTCTCTGACTGAAAAAGTTTTTCCTCATCTCCGTTCTAAATGGCCTACATTCTTAAACTGTGTGTGGCCCCTGGTTCTGGACTCCCCCGACATTGGGAACATGTTTCCTGCCTCTAACGTGTCCCTTAATAATTCCTTAATAATCTTATACGTTTCGATAAGATCCCCTCTCATCCTTCTAAATTCCAGTGTATACAAGCCTAGCCGCTCCAGTCTTTCAACATATGACAGTCCCGCCATTCCGGGAATTAACCTAGTAAACCTACGCTGTACGCCCTCAATAACAAGAATATCCTTCCTCAAATTTGGAGACCAAAACTGCACACAGTTCTCCAGGTACGGTCTCACTAGGGCCCTGTACAACTGCAGAATGACCTCTTTGCTCCTATACTCAACTCCTCTTATTATGAAGGCCAACATTCCATTGGCTTTCTTCACTGCCTGCTGTACCTGCATGCTTCCTTTCAGTGACTGATGCACTAGGACACCCAGATCTCGTTGTACGTCCCCTTTTCCTAACTTGACACCATTCAGATAATAATCTGCCTTCTTATTCTTACCACCAAAGTGGATAACCTCACACTTATCCACATTAAACTGCATCTGCCATGCATCCGCCCACTCACACAACCTGTCCAAGTCACCCTTCAACCTCATAGCATCTTCCTCACAGTTCGCACTACCACCCAGCTTTGTATCATCTGCAAATTTGCTAATGGTACTTTTAATCCCTTCTTCCTGGTAAAAAAAAACGCGCTTCTTCCTTCCTGTGCCACCTCCAATGTCTACTTCTGCCTGACCACTTTATGTTGTGCCCTCCTTCTCCTCTCCCTCCTCTCCCTTCCTCACTTCTCATCTAATAAACAGTTAGACAGGGACATGGAGAGGACAGGTTTGGAGGGATATGGCCCAAACGTGGGCAGGTGGGACTAGTGCAGGTGGGACATGTTGGCCGCTGTGGGTCAGTTAGGCAAGAGGGCCTGTTCACACGCTGTATCACTCTATCCCCCCCCTCCCCCCCTGTGTTCTTCAGGCTGACCAGGATATGGTGAGGAGTCTGGGAGGAAACCAGAGATCTCGAAGAAAACCCACGCAGGTCACAGGGGGAACATACAAACTCTGTACAGGATTGAACCTCTGTCTGGCGCAATGCCACCGTGACGTGTCTATCTTCGATGTAAACCAGCATCTGCAGTTCCTTCCTACACACACGTCACGACTGTGGTAGCGATTAGCAGTGTATTGCCATTTGTACTAATGTGGAATACCAGTTCAATAAAAACTAAACTCAGACACAAACTCCCATTGCAAAGATTCCTTTCCATACAAGTTTCTCTCTTCATAAAGCGACTTTGGAAAGCACACTCGTTCCCAAGAGATGGTTTTATGATGAAAAAAGACACGAGAGACTTCACTGATCGAGTGGAAAACATTCACCATTCCCCAAGTTACAGAAAGAGCAGCAGAACATGTTCAAAACACAGCATTTAAAAACCAATGGCACACATGGATAAGTTCATAGAGTAAAGAAGGGGAAATCATTGCACATCTCTGGAATATGACAGTCAATAAAGAACATTCCCACATTCCTGCCATTAACAGGGAAGGCTGCAAAAACAAACTCGGAAAACTGCATTTGACAGGCGACATTCCCACAAACCCGAAATACAATCAGCATGAACCGTTCCTTTGTCCTCCCAGTGCCAGAGACCTGTGTTCAATCCTGACCTCGGGTGCTGCCATTGTGGAGTTTGCACGTTCTTGTGGGTTTCCTTTGGTGCTCCGGTTTCCTCCCACTTACTAAAAACTGCTAATTGCGCTGTAAATTGCCCAATGTGTTGGCGAGTGGCAGAATCCGGGGGGAGTTGATGGGAATGCGAGGAATAGAAAATGGGATGAATGCAGGATTAGTGTTTATGAAGGCTGATGGGCAGCAGCAATTTGATGGGCAGCAGCAATTTGATGGGCCGAAGGGTCAGTTGCCAAGCTGTACGACTATGGCCCTCTCCCCGGAATATAGCAAACAACAGGGACTGCTCCCACCATCCTGGACTACTGTTATCAACAGGGAATATTCATCGCATCCTGGTGTACTCAACAGGGGAAACACCGCCCCGTGCCCCACGTGACCTCACCCAGCCAGCGGCCACGTGCTCCCGCTCCACCAATGGTGGCCGCCCGGGCCGGGAGGTGGGTTGCTACGTAACCTCCGTTAGGCGGCGCCCGGGCCTCCGGGCCTACACTGTCTGGAGTTACACTATCCGGACCTACGTTGTCCGGGCCCATGTTGTCCGGGCCCACACTGTTCGTACCTACACTGTCCGGGCCCACACTGTTCGTACCTACACTGTCCGGGCCCACACTGTCCGTACCTACACTGTCCGGGCCCACACTGTCCAGGCCTACACTGTCCGGGCCCACACTGTCCAGGCCTACACTGTCCGGGCCCACACTGTCCAGGCCCACACTGTCCGGGCCCACACTGTCCAGGCCCACACTGTCCGGGCCCACACTGTCCGGGCCTACAGTGCCCCCCGCCTGGGCCTAATATGGGACAAGGGCAGTCCCGTACGGGACAAACCAATATAGCCCAAAATACGGGATGTCCCGGCTAATACGGGACAGTTAGCAACCCTATTTGTGGCTGTGACCATGTGCCCACTGGCTGTTCTGCTCCAGGGCAGTGTGAAACGGCCACACTGGTTTGTATACTCTGGCAAGCCGACAGTGCTCCCAGTCCATTCCATACTGTGGAGTGGTGACAAAGAATGGATCAGCTGGGCTTGTATTCACTGGAATTTAGATGAGAAGGAATCTTAAGGGATTGGACAGGCTAGATGCAGGAAAAATGTTCCCCATGTTGGGGGAGTCCAGAACCAGGGGGTCACAGTTTAAGAATAAGGGGCAGGCCATTTAGGACTGAGATGAGGAAAAACCTTTTCACCCGGAGAGTTGTGAATCTGTGGAATTCTCTGCCACAGAAGGCAGTGGAGGCCAATTCTCTGGATGCTTTCAAGAGAAAGGAGAGTGGAGTATTCATGAGGTTGGAGAGCTCTTAAGGCTAACGAAATCAATGGATTTGAGGAGAAATCAGGAACGGGGTGCTGATTCGGGACGATCAGCCATGATCATATTGAATGGCAGTTCTGGCTCGAAGGGCCGAATGGCCTCCTTCTGCACCTGTTTTCTATGTTTCTATGACTGTGTCCTCTCTTACAGTGTGGTGTCGGTGTGACTGTGATGTCCAGTGATCAGTGACTCCATTCTGTGCCGATGTCAACATTGTGGGGGCGAGGTGAGTTCACATTGATCCCATCCATTCCCATGACCCGGGTGTGTCTGTGCGGGATCTGCGGAACGTGCAAGAGATCTCCGCACTTACCTCTGCACTGCAGAGTGTGGCAGTGTTCCCCAACCTCCAGAGATTGATGGGGAACTCACACCCGGAGTAACGGGATGGGGAGTTCCCACACCCGGAGTACAGGGATTGACGGAACGTTCCCACTCCCGGAGTGCAGGGATTGAGGGAAGTTCCCACTCCCGGAGTACAGGGATTGACGGAACGTTCCCACTCCCGGATTACAGGGATTGAGGGAAAGTTCCCACTCCCAGAGTGCAGGGATTGAGGGAAGTTCCCACTCCCGGAGTATAGGGATTGACAGAACGTTCCCACTCCCGGAGTACAGGGATTGACGGAACGTTCCCAGTCCTGGAATACAGGGATTGACAGAAACTTCCCACTCCCGGAGTACAGGGATTGACGGAACGTTCCCACTCCC